>NW_012117799.1:556409-556735 GCF_000951035.1 Colobus angolensis palliatus
AATGGTTGAACTAGTTTACAATCCCACAAACAGTGTAAAAGTGTTCCTATTTCAACACATCCTCTCCAGCACCTGTTGTTTCCTGACTTTTTAATGATTGCCATTCTAACTGTTGTGAGATGGTATCTCATTGTGATTTTGATTTGCATTTCTCTGATGGCGAGTGATGATGAGCATTTTTTCATGTGTCTGTTGGCTGTACGAATGTCTTCTTTTGAGAAATATCTGTTCATGTACTTTGCCCACTTTTTGATGGGGTTGTTTGTTTTTTTCTTGTATATTTGTTTGAGTTCTTTGTAGATTCTGGATATTAGCCCTTTGTCAGA
>NW_012117799.1:557068-557585 GCF_000951035.1 Colobus angolensis palliatus
AAAGATCAGATGGCTGTAGATGTGTGGTATTATTTCTGAGGCCTCTGTTCTGTTCCATTGGTCTATATCTCTGTTTTGGTACTAGTACCATGCTGTGTTGGATACTGTAGCCTTGTAGTAGAGTTTGAAGTCAGGTAGCGTGATGCCTCCAGCTTTGTTCTTTTGACTTAGGATTGTTTTGGCAATGCGGGTCTTTTTTGGTTCCATATGAACTTTAAAGCCGATTTTCTAATTCTGTGAAGAAACTCCTTGGTAGCTTGATGGGGATGGCATTGAATCCATAAATAACATTGGGCAGTATGGCCATTTTCACATTATTGATTCTTCCTATCCATGAGCATGGTATGTTCTTCCATTTGTTAGTGTCCTCTTTTGTTTCGCTGAGCAGCGGTTTGTAGTTCTCCTTGAAGAGGTCATTTACATCCCTATAAGTTGGATTTCTAGGTATTTTATTCTATCTGAAGCAATTGTGAATGGAAGCTCATTCATGATTTGGCTCTCTGTTTGTCTGTTACTG
>NW_012117799.1:558019-558409 GCF_000951035.1 Colobus angolensis palliatus
ATCAGGATGATGTTGGCCTCATAAAATGAGTTAGGGAGGATTCCCTCTTTTTCAATTGATTGGAATAGTTTCAGAAGGAATGGTACCAGCTCCTCGTTGTACCTCTGGTAGAATTCAGCTGTGAATGCATCTGGTCCTGGACTTTTTTTGGTGGGTAGGCTATTAATTATTGCCTGAATTTCAGAGCCTGCTATTGGTCTATTCAGGCATTCAACTTCTTCCTAGTTTAGCCTTCGAAGGGTGTAAGAGTCCAAGAAATTATCCATTTCTTCTAGATTTTCTAATTGATTTGCGTAGAGGTGTTTATAGTATTCTCTGATGGTAGTTTGTATTTCTGTGGTGTCAGTGGTGATCTCCCCTTTATCATTTTTAATTGCATCTATTTGATTC
>NW_012117799.1:558917-559885 GCF_000951035.1 Colobus angolensis palliatus
TGGGTGCTCCTGTATTGGGTGCATATATATTTAGGATAGTTAGCTCTTCCTGTTGAATTGGTCCCTTTACCACTATGTAATGGGCTTCTTTGTCTCTTTTGATCTTTGATGGTTTAAAGTCTATTTTATCAGAGACTAGGATTGCAACCCCTGCTTTTTCTGTTCTCCATTTGCTTGGTAAATCTTCCTCCATCTCTTCATTTTGAGCCTATGTATGTCTCTGAATGTAAGATGGGTCTCCTGAATACAGCAGACTGATGGGTCTTGTCTTGACTCTTTATCCAGTTTGCCAGTCTGTCTCTTTTAATTGGAGCAGTTAGTCCATTAACCTTTAAGGTTAATATTGTTATGTGTGAACTTGATCCTGCCATTATGATATTAACTGGTTATTTTCCTCGTTAGTTGATGCATTTTCTTCCTAGCCTCGACGGTCTTTATATTTTGGCATGTTTTTGCAATACCAGTTGTTCCTTTCCATGTTTAGGGCTTCCTTCAGGGTCTCTTGTAAGGCAGGCCTGGTGGTGACAAAATCTCTAAGCATTTGCTTATCTGTAAAGGATTTTATTTCTCCTTCACTGATGAAACTTAGTTTGGCTGGATATGAAATTCTGGGTTTAAAATTCTTTTCTTTAAGAATGTTGAATATTGGCCCCCACTCTCTTCTGGCTTGTAGAGTTTCTGCCGAGAGATCTGCTGTTAGTCTGATGGGCTTCCCTTTGTGGGTAACCCGACCTTTCTCTCTGGCTGCCCTTAAGTTTTTTTCCTTCATTTCAACTTTGGTGAATCTGTCAATGATGTGTCTTGGAGTTGGTCTTCTCGAGGAGTATCTTTGTGGTGTTCTTGGTATTTCCTGAATTTGAATGTTGGCCTGCCGTACTAGGTTGGGGAAGTTCTCCTGGATGATATCCTGAAGAGTGTTTTCCAGCTTGATTCCATTTTCCCCCTCACTTTCAGGCACCCCAATCAGA
>NW_012117799.1:560040-592488 GCF_000951035.1 Colobus angolensis palliatus
ATTTGTCACGTATTTCTCGTGTCACGGTTTTCATCTCCGTCATTTCCTTTATGACCTTCTCTGCATTAATTATTCTAGCTATCAATTCTTCCACTCTTTTCTCAAGATTTTTAGTTTCTTTGCACTGGGTATGTAATTCCTCCCTTAGCTCTGAGAAGTTTGATGGACTGAAGCCTTCTTCTCTCATCTCCTCAAAGTCATTCTCTGGCCAGCTTTGATCCATTGCTGGCGATGAGCTGCGCCCCTTTGCAGGGGGAGATACGCTCTTATTTTTTGAATTTCCAGCTTTTCTGCCCTGCTTATTCCCCATCTTTGTGGTTTTATCTGCCTCTGTTCTTTGATGATGGTGACGTACTGATGGGGTTTTGGTATAGATGTTTTTCCTCTTTGATAGTTTTCCGTCTAATAGTCAGGACTCTCAGCTGTAGGTCTGTTGGAGATTGCTTGAGTTCCACTCCAGACCCTGTTTGCTTGGGTATCAGCAGCAGAGGTTGCAGAATATGGAATATTGGTGAACAGCGAGTGTACCTGTCTGATTCTTACTTTGGAAGCTTCCTCTCAGGGGTGTACTCCACCCTGTGAGGTGTGGGGGGTCAGACTGCCCCTAGTGGCGGATGTCTCCCAGTTAGGCTACTCAGAGGTCAGGGACCCACTTGAGCAGGCAGTCTGTCCATTCTCAGATCTCACCCTCCGTGTTTGGAGATCCACTGCTCTCTTCGAAGCTGTCAGACACAGTCGTTCGGGTCTGCACAGGCCTCTGCTGCTTCCCCTGTTGTTTTCTTAGCTGTGCCCTGTCCCCAGAGGTGGAGTCTACAGAGACAGGCAGGTTTCCTTGAGCTGCTGTGAGCTCCACCCAGTTCGAGCTTCCCAGTGGCTTTGTTTACCTATTTAAGCCTCAGCAATGGGGGGCGCACCTCCTCCAGCCTCTCTGCTGCCTTGTGGTTAGATCACAGACTGCTGTGCTAGCAATGAGGGAGGCTCTGTGGTTGTGGGACCCTCCCAGCCAGGTGTGGGTATAGTCTCCTTGTGTGCCCGTTTCCTTAAAGCGCAGTATTGGGGTGGAAATTACCCGATTTTCCCGGTTTTATGTGTCTCATTTCACCTGGCTATGAAAAGGGATTCCCTTCCCCCTTGTGCTTCCCAGGTGAGGCAATGCCCCACCCTGCTTCAATTCTCTCTGGTCGGGCTGCTGCAGCTGACCAGCACTGATTGTCCGGCACTCCCCAGTGAGATGACCCCAGTACCTCAGTTGAAAATGCAGAAATCACTGGTCTTCTGTGTCACTCGCACCGGGAGTTGGAGACTGGAGCTGTTCCTATTCGGCTATCTTACTCCACCCTCCTTATCTGAGGATATTTCCTTAGTGATCATAAGCTTCATTGCAATCCAAAATATCCCTGCTCAGATTCCCCAAACACAGTGCTACCAAACTGCTTCATGAATAGAATCGTGTAACTCTGTCAGGTGAATTCACAAATCACAAAGCAGTTTATCAGACAGCTTCTTTCTAGTTTTTGTCTGAGGATAATTCCTTTTTTATGATTTGCCTGAAGGTGTTCGTGAATATCCCTTTGCACAGTGTACAAAAATAATGTTAGCAAAGTGCTACATGAAAAGGAAAATGTAATTCTGTAAGTTGAATTTACCCATCACAAAGTAGGTTCTCAGAAAGTGTCTTCCTAGTTTTTATCTGAGGATATTTCCTTTTTCTCCATAGGCTTCAATGTGCTTTTAAATAACTCCTCTCAGATACCACAAAAACAGTGGTACCAAGCTGCTCAATCAACAAAATGTTTAAACTCTATTAGATGAATACACATATCACAAAATCGTTTCTTGAAAAGCTTCCCTTCAGTTTTTATCTGAAGGTATTTTCTTCTCACCTGTAGGACTCTAGGGTCTCCCAAAAATTCCTTTGTATATTCCCAAAAGAGTGGTATCAAATTACTCAAAGAAAAGAAACGTGTAACTCTGTGAGGTGAATTCACTCATCACAAAGCAGTTTCTCAGAAAGCTTCTTTATAGTTTTGCCTGAGGATATTTCCTTTTTCACCAGAGGCCCCAAGGCACTCCCAAATATCCCTTTGTACATTACAGAAAATTAGTGTTAGCAAACTGCTCCATGAACAAAGAGGTATAACTCAGTGAGATAAATTCACATATAACAAGGAAGTTTCTCAGAAAGTCTCTTTCTAGCTTTTATCTGAGGATATTTCTTTTGTCACCACAGGCTTCAATGCGATCCAAAATATCTCTTCTCAGATTCCCCGAAAACAGACCTGTCAAACTGATCCATGAAAAGAATCATGTAACTCTGTGGAATGATATCATAAATCACAAAGCAGGTTCTCAGAAAGTTTCTTTCCAGTTTTTTTTCGAGGATATTTACTTTTTCACAATAAGCTTCAAAACGCTCTGTAATATCCCATCATAGATTCCAAAAAAACCAGTGTTAACAAACAGCTCAGTGAAAAGAACAGGGAAACTCTATGAGGTGAATTCAAACATCACAAAGCAGTTTCTCAGAAAGCTTCTTTCTGGTATTTCTATGGAGAAATTTCTTTTGTCACCATAGGCTTCAATGCACTCAGAAATATCCTTTTGCAGACTCCACAAAAAAGTATAATCAAACAGCTCAAAGAAAAGAACGCTGTAGCTCTGTGAGATGAATTCACCTATCACAAAGCAGATTCTCAGAAAGCTTCTTTCTAGATTTAATCTGAGGATATTTCCTTTTTCAACATAGGACTCAATGCGCTCCCAAATATCATTTGCAGATTCCACGAAAGCAGTGTTAGAAAACTGCTCAATGAAAAGAAAGGTGTAACTCTGTGAGATGAATTCACACATCACAAAGAACTTTCTCAGAAATCTTCTTTCTAATTTTTATCTGAGTTTATTTCCTTTGTCACCATAGTCTTCAATGCGATCCATGATATCCCCTCTCAGATTCTCCAAAAAGAGTGCTACTATTCTGCTGCATGAAAAAAACGGTGTAAATCTGTTAGATAAGTTCACAAATCACAAATCAGTTTCTCAGAAGGCTTCTTTCTAGTTTTTGTCTGAGGAGATTTCGTTTGTCACCATAAGCTTCAATGTGCTGTGAGATATCCCTTTATGGATTCCAAGGATACAGTGTTAGCAGACTGCTCAATGGAAATAACATTGTAACTCTGTGAAATGTATTAACACATCACACACCATAAGCTTCAATATGCTGCGAAATATCCCTTTACGGATTCCAAGGACATAGTGTTAGCAGACTGCTCAACGAAAATAACATTGTATCTCTTTGAAATGTATTAACACATCACAAAGAAGTTTCAGTGAAAGCATCTTTGTAGCTTTTATCTGAGGATATTTCCTTCATCTCCATAGATTTCAATGTGCTCCCAAATATCCAATGGCAGATTTCATGAAAAAAGTGTTATAAAGATGCTCAATGAAAGGGATGGTGTAGCTCTCTGAGATGTATTCACAAATCACAAATCATTTTCTCAGAAAGCTTCTCTCTAGTTTTTATTCACACATCACAGAGAACTTTCTCAGAAAGATTCTTTCTAGTTTTTATCTGAGGATTTTCCTTTGTCACTATAACCTTTCATTACGATCCAAAATATCCCTTCTCAAATACTGTAAAAACAGTGGTACCCAACTGATCCATGAAAAGAATCGTGTAGCACTGTGAGATGAATTAACACATCACAAAGCAGTTTCTCAGAAAGCTTCTTTCTGGTTTTCATATGAGGATATTTCCTTTTTCACCTTCAGCTTCAATGTGCTCCGAAATATCCCATTGTGACATCCAAGAAAACAATATTAGCAAACTGCTCAATAAAAATAATGGTGTAACTCTGTGTGATGAATGCACACATCACAAAGCAGTTTTTCAGAATTCTTCTTTCTACCTTTTATCTGAGGTTATTTCATTTTTCACCATTGACCTCAAAGCAATCCCAAATATCACTTTGCAGATTCCACAAAAACAATGTTTGCAAACTCCTCCATGAAAAGGAAGGTGTAACTCTTTGAGTTGAATTCACACATCACAAAGAACTTTCTCAAAAACCTTCTTTCTAATTTTTCTCTCAGAATATTGCCTTTGTCACCATAGGTTTAAATGGCGTCCAAAATATCCCTTCTCAGATTCACCAAAAACAGTGTTACCAAAGTGCTCCATGAAAAGAATCGTGTAACTGTGTGAGATGAATTGAAACATCACAAGGCAATTTGTCAGAAAGATTCTTTCTAGTTTTTATCTGAGGATATTTCCGTTGTCACCATTAACTTGGATGTGCTCCGAAATATCAGATTGCAGATTACAAGAAAAAAGTGTAAGCCAACTGCTCAATGCAAAGAACAGTGTAACTCTGTGAGATGAATTCTCAAATCCCAAAGAACTTTCTCAGAAAGCTTCTCTCTAGTTTTTTTCTGAGGCTATTCTGTTTTTCACTATAGGCATTAATACAAAGTGGAATATCCCATTGCAGATTCCATGAAAACAGTGTTAGCAAGCTGCTCCAGGAAAAGAAAAGTGCTCCTATGTCGAAAGAATTTACACATCACAGAGAACTTTCTCAGAAAGTTTCTTTCTAGATTTTAACAAAATATATTTCCTTTGTCACCATAGATTTCAATGCGAGCCAATATATCCTGTCTCAGATTCCATGAAAACAGCGTTATCAAACTGCTCTATGAAAAGAATCATGTAACTGTATGAAATGAATTCACAAATCACAAAGCAGTTTTTCAGAAAGCTTCTTTTTAGTTTTTGTTGTAGAATGTTTCCTTTTTCACCATTAGCCAGAAGGTGCTCATGAATATCCCTTTGCAGATACCACGAATTTAGTGTTAGCAAACTGCTCTATGAAAAGAAAGGTGTAAATCGGTGATATGAATTCACACATCACAAAGCAGTTTCTGAGACTGATTCTTTTTGCTTTTGGTCTAAAGATATTTACTTTGTCACCATAAGCTTCAATGCACTCTGAAATATCTTGTTGCAAATTCCATTGAAACAGTGTTATCAAACTGCTCAAAGAAAAAACAGTGTAACTCTGTGAGAGAAACTCACACAACTTAAAGTAGTTTCTCAGAAAGCTGACTTCTAGTTTTTATCTGAGGATAGTCTCTTTGTCAGCATAGGCATCTCAGAATCCCCAAAACCAGTGCTACCAAAATGTTCCTCGAAAAGAATGGTGTAACTCTGTGTGATGAGTTCACATATCACAAACATGTTTTACAGAAAAGTTATTTCTAGTTTTTATATGAGGATATTTTCTTTTTCACCATATTCCTCAAAGTGCTCCCAAATATCCCATTGCAGATTAAACAACAAAAGTATTAGCAAACTTCTCAATGAAGAGAATGGTGTAACTCTGTGAGATGAATTCACACAACACAAAGCAGTTTTACAGAAATTTTCTTTGTAGTTTTTATCTGAGGATATGTCCTTTTTCACTATAGGCCTCAATGTGCTCTGAAATATTCCATTGCAGATTCCAAGAATACAGTGTTAGCAAACTGCTCAATGAAATAAACAGTGTGACTCTCTGAGAAATTTTCACATCACAAAGCAGTTTATCAGAAAACTTCTTTCTAGTTTTCATCTCAGGATATTTCCTTTCTCACCATAGGCTTAAATGTGATCCAAAATATTCATTCTCAGATTCCCCAAAAACCGTGATACCATGCTGTTTTATGCAGAGAAAGGCGTAACACTGTAAGATGAATTAACACCTTACAAAAACGTTATCAGAAAGTGTCTTTCTAGTTTTAACCTGAGGATATTTCCTTCTCACCATAGGATTCAATGCAATCCAAAATATCCCTTCTCAGATTCACAGAAAACAGTGCTACCAATCTGTTCCATGAATAGACTCATGTACTCTGTGAGATGAATTCAAAAATCTCAAAGTGGTTTCTCAAAAATCATCTCACAGATGTTTTCTGTGAGTGTCTTCCTAGTTTTTGTGTCAGGATATTTCTTTAGACTTCAGTGCACTCTGAAATATCCCATTGCAGATTCCAAGAAAACACTGTTAGCAAACTGATCAATGAAAAGAACAGTGTAACTCTGTGAGATGCATTCACACATCACAAAGCAGTTTTTTAGAAAGCTTCTTTTTGGTTTATTTATGAGGATATTTCCTTTGTCACCATCAGCTTCAATGCACTCCCAAATATCCTATTGCGGATTCCACAAAAACAGTGTCAGCTATCCGCTGAATGAAAAGAAAAACGTAACTCTGTGAGCTGAATTCACACATCACAAAGCAGGTTCTCAGAAAGTTTCTTACTAGTTTTTATCACAGTATATTTTCTTACTCACCACAAGTCTCGATGCAATCCTGAATATCCCTTTGCAGATTCCATGAAAACAGTGTTTCCACACTGGTCCATGAAAAAGAAAGGCTCAACTCTGTGAGAGGAATTCACACATCACAAAGAACTTTCACAGAAACCTTCTTTCTAGTTTTTTTTTTTCCTGAGGATATTTCCTTTGTCATCACAGGTTTAAATGCCATTCAAAATATCCCTTCTCAGATTCACCAAAAGTAGTGCTACCAAAATGCTCCATGCCCACAATCGTGTAACTGAGTTAGATGAATCAAAACGTCACAAAATGGTTTCTCAATAAGCTTCTTTGTAGTTTTCATCTGAAGATATTTCCTTTGTCAACATAAGATTCAATGCACTCCGAAAAATCAGATTGCAGTTTCCAAGAAAACAGAATAAGCAAACTGCTCAATGCAAAGAACAGTGTAACTCTGTGAAATTAATTCACACGTCCACACAGTTTCTCAGAACCCGTCTTTCTAGTTTTTATGTGAGGATATTTCATTTTCAATGTAGGCCTCAATGCACTCCCAAATAGCCCTTTACAGATTCCACGAAAACAGTGTTAGCAAGCTGCTCCATTTAAAGAATTGTGTGTATCTCTGAGATGAATTCACACATCATAAAGAATTTTCTTAGAAAGCTTCTTTCTGGTTTTTATCTTAGGATATTTCCTTTGTCACCCTAGGCTTTGTTGTGATCCAAAATATCCCTTCTCAGATTCCCCAAAAACAGTGCTACCAAAGTGCTCCATGAAAAGAATAGTGTAACACAGTGAGATGAATTCACACATCACAAAAGTGTTTCTCAGAACGCTTCTTTCTAGTTTTTATCTGAGGATATTTCCTTTTCACCATTTGCCTCAATGCACTTGCTAATATCCCTTGGCAGATTCCAGGAAAATAGTGTTGCAAACTGGTCCATGAAAACTGGTCCTGTGAGATGATTTCACAAATGGCAAAGCAGTTTCTCAGACAGTTTCCTTTTGTTTTTGTCTGAGGATATTTCCATTGTCACCATAGGCTTTGGAGCACTCCCAAATATCCTGTTGCAGATTTCACGAAAACAGTGTTTTCAAACTGCTCAATGAAAACAACAGTATAACTCTGTGAGATGAATTCACACATCAAAAAGTAGTTTCTCAGCAAGCTTGTTTCTAGTTTTCATCTGAGGATATTTCCTTTTTCAGAGTAAATTTCAATGCAACCCACAACATTCCTTCTCAAATTCCCCAAAAATATTGCCATCAAACTGTTCCATGAAAAGAATGGTGTAACTCTGTCAGCTGAATTCACATATCACAAAGATGTTTCACAGAATGCTTCTCTCTAGTTTTTATCTGAGGGTATTCCATTTTTCACCATTATCCTCAAGGCATTCCCATTGCAATTTAGTATCCCATTGCAAATTAAAAGGAAAAATTGTTAGCAAACATCTCAATGAAATAAACGGTGTAACTCTCTGAGATGAATTCACACATCACAAAACAGTTTCACAGTAAGCTTATTTTTGGTTTTTATCTGAGGATATTTCCTTTGGCAGGGTAGGCTTCAATGTGTCCCAAGTATCCTATTGCAGATTGCATGAAATCAATATTATGAAAACGCTCAGTGAAAACAATGGTGCAACTCTTTAAGATGAATTCACACATCACAAAACTGTTTTTCAGAAAAATACTTTCTAGGTTTTATCTGAGGATATTTTCTTTTTCATATAAGCCTCAAAGCACTTCAGATTATCCCATTGCAGACTCCAAGAAATCAGTGCTAGAAAACTGCTCCCAGAAAGGAAAGTTGTAACTCTGTAAGACGAATTCACACATCACAAAAAACTTTCTCGGAATGTGTCTTTCTAATTTTTACCTGAGGACATTTCCTTTGTCACCATTGGCTTCAATGCAATCCAAAATATCCCTTCTCAGATTCCCCAAAAACAGTGCTACCAAACTGCTCCATGAATAGAATCATTAAACTCTGTGAGATGAATGAACAAATCACAAAGCAGTCTCTCAGAAAACTTCTTTCTAATTTTTGTCTAAGGCTATTTTCCTTGTCACCATAGGCTTCAATGTGCTCACAAATATCCTATTGAATGTTTCATAAAAACAGTGTTAGAAAACTGCTGAATGAAAAGAACACTGTAACACTTTTAGATGAATGCACATATCACAAAGGAGTTTCTCAGAAAGCTTCTTTCCAGTTTGTACCTGAAAATATTTCCTTTCTCACCATGGAGCTCTATGCACTCCTGAATATCCCTTTGCAGATTACACAAAAGGAGTGTTACCAAACTGCTCCATGAAAAGAAAAGTGTAACTCTGTGAGATGAATTCACACATCACAAAGCCGTTTCTCAGAAGGCATCTTTCTAGTTTGTATCTGAGGATATTTCCTTTTTCATGATAGTCCTCAATGCACTCCCAATTATCCTTTGCAGATTCCACGAAAAGAGTGTTAGAAAACTGCTCCATGAAAAGAAAGGTATAACTGTGTGAGACGAATTTACACATCACAAAGAAATTTCTCAGAAAGCTTCTTTCTAGTTTTTATCTGAGTATATTTCCTTAGTCACCGAAGGTTTCAATATGATCCAAAATATATCTTCTCAGTTTCCCCAGAAAAAGTGCTACCAAACTGCTCCATGGGAAAAATCATGTAACTCTGAGAAATGAATTAACAAATCTCAAAGCAGTTTCTCAGAGAATTTCTTTCTAGTATTTGTCTGAGGATATTTCCTTGTCACCATAATCATCAAAGTGCTTTGAAATACCCCATTGCAGATTCCAAGAAAACAGTTTTAACAAACTGCTCGATGAAAAGGACAGTGTAACTCTGTGAGACGAATTCATACACTACTAGGCCGTTTCTCAGAAAGCTTCTTTCTAGTTTTTATCTGAGAATATTTCCTTTTTCACCATAGGCCTGAATGCGCTCCCATATATCCCTTTGCAGATTCCATGAAAACAGTGTTACCATTCTGATCTATGAGGAGAATGGTGTAACATTCTGAGATGAATTCACACATCTCAACGCAGTTTCTCAGAAATGCTTGTTTCTAGTTACTATGTGAGGATACTTCCTTTTTCACTGTAGGGCACAATGTGCTACAAAATATCCCTTTGCAGATTCCACGATAATAGTGTTAGTGAACTGCTCCATGATAAGAAAGGGGTAGTTCAGTGAGAGAAATTCACACAACACAAAGAACTTTCTCAGAAATCTTCTTTCTAGTTTTTATCTGAGGATATTCCCCTTGTCACCCTAGGCTTTGATGAAATCCAAAATATCCCTTCTCAGATACCACAAAAAGAGTGCTATCAAACTGATCCATGTGAAGAATTATGTAACTCTTTGAGAATAATTCACAAATCACAAAGCAGCTTTCCAGAAAGCTTCTTTCTACTTTTTCTATGAGGATATTGTGTTTGTCACGATAAGATTCATTGTGCTCTGAAATATCCCTTGGAAGACTATAAGAAGACATTGTCAGCACACTGCTCAATGAAAACAACAGTGTGACTATTTGAGATGAATTCACACATCACACAGCAGTTTCTCAAAAAGTTCCTTTCTAGTTTTTATCTGAGGGTATTTTCTTTTTCATTATAGTCCTCAACGCACTCCCAAATATCCCTTTGCAGACTCCACAAAAACAGTGTTGGCAAACTACTCCATGAAAAGAAAGATGTAACTTTGTGTGATGAAATCACAGATCACAAAGAATTTTCTCCGACAGCATCTTTCTAGTTTTTATCTGAGCATATTCAATATTTCATGGTAGGCCTCAATGCACTGCCCAATATCCCTTTGCAGATTCCATGAAAACAGTGCTACCGAACTGATGCATGAAAAGAATCTTATAACTGGGTGAGATGAATTAACACATCAGAAAGTGTTTCCCCCGAAAGATTCTTTCTAGTTTTGATATGAGGGTATTTCCTTTGTCACCTTAACTTCTATGCTCTCCAAAATATCCGTTGTGGATTCCATGAAAACAGTGTTAGCAAACTGCTCAATGAAAGGATTGGTGTATCTCTGTGAGATGAATTCACACATCACAAAGCAGTTTCTCAGAAAGCATATTTTGAGTTTTCATCTGAGGATATTTTCTTTCACAGCATATGCCTCAAAGTGCGCACAAACTTCCATGTGCAGATTCCACGAAAACAGTGTTAGAAAACTGCTCTATGAATAGAAAGTTTTAACTTCTTGTAATTAATTCACATGTCACAAAGAAGTTTCTCAGAAACCTTTCAAGTTTTTATCTGATGATATTTCCTTTCTCACCATAGGCTTCAATCCACTCCCAAATATCACGTTGCAAATTACTCGAAAATAATTTTATCAAACTCCTCAATGAAAAGTACGTTGTAACACAGTGATATGAGTTCACCCATCCCAAAGGAGATTCTCAGAAAGCTTCTTTCTACTTTTCTCTGAGAATAATTCCATTCCACCATAGGCTTCAATGCGATCCTAAATATCCCTTCTGAGATTCCCAAAAAAACAGTGCTACCAAACTGATATATGAAAAGAATCGTGTAACTCTGTGAGATGAATTAACACATCACAAAGCAGTGTCTCAGAAAGCTTCTTTCTAGTTTTTATATGAGGATATTTCCTTTGAAACCATAAGCCTCAATGTGCTTCAAAATATCATATTGCAGATTCCATGAAAATAGTGTTAGCAAACTGCTCCATGAAAAGTAAGGCGTAATCCTGTGAGTTGAATTCACACATGACAAAGTAGATTCTCAGAAAGCTTCTTTCTAGTTTTCATCTGAGGATATTTCCTTTTACACCGTAGACTTCAATGCCATCCAAAATATCCATTCTCAGATTCCTCAAAAACAGTGTTACAAAACTTCTCCATGAAAAGAAAGATGTATCTCTGTGAGATGAATTCAAAAATCACATAGTTTCTAGTTTTTATCTGAGGATATTTCCATTTCCACCATATTCCTCAAGGCACTCTTGAATATCCCATTGTAGAATAAATGAAAAAATTGTTAGCAAACTTCAAAATGAAAAGAACAGTGTAAATCTATGACATTAATTCACACATCACAAAACCGTTTCACAGAAAGCTTCTTTCTGTTTTTATCTGAGGATAGTTCCTTTGTCACCATAGGCTTCCATGTGCTCCCAAATATCCTACTGCAGATTCCACAAAAACAGAGTCAGCAAACTTCTCCAGGAAAAGAAAGGTATAAGTCTGAGAGATGAATTCACACATCACAAAGAACTTTCCCCGAAAACTTCTTTCTAGTTTTTATCTGAGGATATTTCCTTTGTCACTGTAGGCTTCAATACACTCCCAAATATCCTATTGCAGATTCCATGAGAACTGTGTTATCAAGCTGCTCAAAGAAAGGAACGGTGTAAGTCTGGGAGGTGAATTCACACATCACAAACTACTTTCTCAGAAAGCTTCTTTCTAGATTTTTTCTGAGGGTATTTCCTTTTTCACTGTAGATCTCAATGCGCTCACAAATATTACTTTGCGGATTCCATGAAAACAGTGAGAGCAAACTGCTCCATGAAAAGAAAGGTTTAGTTCTCTGAAATGAAATCACATATGACAAAGAAATTTCTTGGAAAGTTTCTTACTAGTTTTTTTCAGTGAATACGGTCTTTGTCACCACAGGCTCCAATGTGATCCCAAAATATCCCTTCTCAGATTCCTAAAAAACAATGCTAACAAACTGATGCATGAAAAGAATCATGTAACTCTGTCAGATGAATTAACACACCACAAAGAGGTTTCTCAGAAAGCTTCTATTTTTTTTCTGAGGATATTTCTTTTGTCACCATAAGCTTCAGTGTGCACAGAAATATCCCACTGAAGATTCCAAGAAAACAGTATTAGCAAACTGCTCAATGAAAAGAACAGTGTAATTCTGTGAGATGAATTAACGCATCACAACGCACTTTCTCAGAAAGCTTCTTTTTTTTTATCTGAGGATATTTCCTTTGTCACCTTATGCTTCAACTTGCTCCCACATATAATATTGCAGATTCCATGAAACCAGTGTTATCAATCTGCTCAATGAAAATAATTGTGTAATTCTGTAAGATTAATTCACACATCACATTGCAGTTTTTCAGAAAGCTACTTTCTAGTTTTTATGTGAGGATATTTCCAATTGCACGATACACCTCAATGCACTCACAAATATCCCTTTACAGATTCCATGAAAATAGTGTTATCGAACTGTTTCTTGTAAAGAAAGGTGTACCTCTGTGAGTTGAATGCACACATAAGAAAGAACTTTCTCAGAAAACTTCTTTTATCTGAGGATATTTCCTTTGTCACCGTAGGCTTCAAAGCGATCCAAAATATCCCCTGTCAGATCCTCCAAAAACAGTTTTAACAAACTTCTCCATGAAAAGTATCTTGTAACTCTGTGAGATGAATTCACAAATCCCAAAGCAGTTTCTCCGAAAACTTCTTTCTAGTTTGTATATGAGGATATTTCCTTTGTTCCCATAAGCTTCTATGCGTTCCAAAATATGCCATTGCAGACTTGAAGAAAACCGTGTTAGCAAACTTTTCAGTGAAAAGAACACTGTTACGCTGTGATATGAATTCACCAATCACAAAGCAGTTTCTCAGAAATCTTCTTTTTGGTTTTTATCTGAGGATATTTCCTTTGTCATGATAGGCTTCAATGCCCTACCAAATATCCTGTTGCAGATTTCACAAAAACAGTATCAGCAAACTGCTCCATGAGAAAAAATGCGTTACTCGGTGAGATGAATGCATGCATCACAAAGAAGTTTTACAGAAAGATTCTTTCTAGTTTTTACCTGAGTATATTTCCTTTGTCACCTTGGGCTTCAATGCGATACAAAATATCCCTTCTCCGATTACCCAAAAAGAGTGCTACCACACTGCTCCTGAAAAAATTTGTGTAACTCTGTGAGATGAATTCACAAATCACAGAACGGTTTCTCAGAAAGTTTCTTTCTAGTTTTTTTCTGAGTATAATTCCTTTGTCACCCAAAGCTTCAATGCACTCCCAAATATCCTATTGCAGATTCCAATAAAAGATTGCTTGCAAACCTCTGAAAGCTTCTTTCTAGTTTTTATTTGAGGATATTTCCTTTTCCACCATAGGCTTCAATGTGCTCCCAATTATTCCTTTTGAGACATCACAAAAAACAGTGTTTCCAAAGTGTTCCCTCAAAATAAATGTTTAGCTCTATGAAATGAATACACATATGACAAAGTGGTTTCTCCAAAAGCTTCTCTCCAGTTGTTACCTGAAGAAATTTCTTTTATCAACTTAGGCCTCTATGCGCTCCCAAATATCCCTCTGCAGATTCCAGAAAAACAGTGCTAACAAACTGCTCCATGAAAAGAATGATGCAACTCTGTGATGTAAATTGACCCATCACAAAGTAGTTTCCCAGAAATCTTCCTTCAAGTTTTTGTCTGAGGATATTTACTTTGTCAACATAAGCTTCAATACCCTCCGAAATATCCCACTGCAGATTCCAAGAAAACAGTGTTAGCAAACTGCTCAATGAAAAGCACAGTGTAACTCTGTGAAATCATTTCACACATTAGAAAGCTATCTCTCAGAAAGCTTCTTTTTGGATTATTATCTGAGGAAATTTCCTTTGTCACCATGGTATTCAATGTGCTCCCAAATAACCTGTTGCAGATTCCAAGAAAACAGGGTTATCAAACTGCTCAATATAAAGAACAGTGTAAGCCTGGTAGCTGAATTCATATATCACCAAGAACTTTCTCAGAAAGTTTCTTTCTAGTTTTTATCTGAGGATATTTACTTTGTCAACATAGGCTTCAAAGTAATCCAAAATATTCCTTCTCAGATTTCCCAAAAACAGTGCAAACAAATGACTAGATGATAAGAATTGTGTAACTCCGTGAGATGAATAACACATTACAAAGAGGTTTCTCAGAAAGCTTCTTTCTACTTTTATATGAGGATATTTACTTTGTTACCATCAGCTTCTGTGTGTTTAACAATACCCTAACACAGATTCCATGAAAACAGTGTTAGCAGACTGCTCAATGAAAAGAACGGTGTAACTCTGTGAGGTGAATTAACCCATCATGAAACAGTTTCTCAGAAAGCTTCTTTCTAGTTTTTATTGAGGATATTTCCTTTGTCACCATAAGCTTCATTGCGCTAAGAAATATCCCATTGCAGATTTCAAGAAAGCAGTGTTAGCAAACTGCTCAATGAAAAGAACAGTGTAACACCAGGGGATGAATTCATCCATAACAAATCAGTTTCTCAGATAGCTTCTTTCTAGTTTTTATCTGAGGATATTTCCTTGTGCACCATAGGCCTCAGTGAGATTCCATATATGCCTTTGCATATTCCACCAAAACAGTGTAGGCAGACTGCTCCTTGAAAAAAATGTATAACTCTTTGAGATGAATTCACACCTCACAAAGACATTTCTCAGAAAATTTCTTTCTAGTTTTTATCTGAGGGTATTTCATTTGTCACCATAGGCTTCAGTGTGATCCAAAATATCCCTTCCCAGATTAACCAATAAGAGCTCCACCAAACTGCTGAATGAAAAGCAAGGTGTAACACTGTGAGATGAATTCAAAAATCACAAAGCAGTTTCTGAGGAGATTTCTTTCTAGTTTTTTTCTGAGAATATTTACTTTGTAACCATGGGCTTCAATGCAATGTGAAATATTACTTCTGAGATTCCTGAAAAACAATGCTACCAAACTGTTCCATGGAAAGATCGTGTACCTCTGTGAGATGAATTCACACATCACAAAGCAGTTTCTCAGAAAGCTTCTTTCTAGTGTTTTTCTGAGGCTATTTTCTAGGTCACCTAAGCTTCAAAGAGCTCGAAAATATCCCACTGCAGATTCCAAGAGAAAAGAAGAGTGTAACTCTGTGAAATGAATTCATACATCTCAAAGCAGTCACTCAGAAAGGTTACCTTTGGTTTTTATATGAGGATATTTCCTTTGCCACAATAGGCTTCAAAGCACTCTAAAATGTCCTATTGCTGATTATATGAAAACATTGTTAGCATACTGTTCAATGAAAAGAACGCTGTAACATTGTGAGGTGAATTCAGAGATCAAAAAGCAGTTTCTCAGAAAGTTTCTTTGTGGTTTTTATCTGAGGATATTTCCTTTTTCACCACAGGCTTCAAAATTGTCCCAAATATCCCTTTGCAGATTCCATGAAAACAGTGTTAGCAAACATCTCCATGGAAAGAAAAGTGTAGGTCTGTGAGATGAATTCACACACCACAAAGAAATTTCTAAGAAAGTTGCTTTCTAGTTTTTAGCTGAGGATATTTCCTTTATCACCATACGTTTCAATGCTATTCCAAGATTTCCTTCTCAGATTTGCCAAAAAAAGTGCTACAACACTGTTCCATGAAAAGAAAGTTTTAACTCTCTGAGATGAATTCACACATTGCAATGAAGTTTCTCAGAAAGCTTCCTTCTAGTTTTTTTCTGAAGACATTTACTCAGTCACCATAGTCATCACGGTGATCCAAAATATCCCTTCTCAATTTCCCCAAAAACAGTGCCACTAAACTGCTATATGAAAAGACTCATGTAGCTCTGTGTAATGAATTAACACATCACAAAGCAGTTTCTCATAATGCTTCTTTGTAGTTTTTATTTGAGCATATGTCCTTTGTAACCATAAGCTTCAAGGCACTCTGAAATATCACAGTGCAGATTCTAAGAGAACAGTGTTAGCAAATTGCTCAAAGAAAAGAACAGTGTAACTCTGTGAGACGAATTCACACATCACAAGGCAGTTTCTCAGAAAGCTTCCTTCTAGTTTTTATCTGAGGATATTTCCCTTTTCACCATACACCTCAAAGTGCTCTGAAATACGGCTTTGCAGATTCCATGAAAAGAGTGTTAGCAAGATGCTCTATGAAAAGAAAGATGTAAATCTGTGAAATTAATTCACACATCACAAAGGACTTCCTCAGAAACCTTCTTTCCTGTTTTTATCTGTGAATATTTCCTTTGTCACCATAGGCTTCTGTGCAATCCAAAATATCCCACCTCAGATTCCCTAAAAACAGTGCTACCAATCAGATCCGTGAAAAATATTGTGTCACTCCATGATATGAATTAACACATCAAAAAGCAGTTTCTCATAAAATCTCTTTCTCATTTTAATTTGAGGATATTTCCTTTTTCACTATATGCCTCAATGCATTCCCTAATATCCGTTTGCAGATTCCATGAAAAGAGTGTTAGCAAACTTCTCCATGAGAAGAAAGGTGTAAATGTGTGAGGTGAATTCAGATATCACAAAGAACTTTTTCAGAAAGTTTCTCTCTAGTTTTTATCTGAGTATATTTCCTTTGTCATCATAGGCTTCAGTTTAATTCAAAGTATCCTTTTTCAGATTCCCCAAAAACAGTGTTGGAAAATTGCTCCATGAAAAAGAGAATTATATCTCTGTGAGGTGAATTCACACATGAGAAACAATTTCTCAGAAATCTTCTTGCTAGTTTTTATTTGAAAATGTTTCATTAGTCACCATAGGTATCTATGTAACACAAAATATCCCTTCTCAGATTCCCCAAAAACAGTGCTACCTAACTGCTCCATGAAATGAATCGTGAAGCCTGTGAGATGAATTACCACATCACGAAGCAGTTTCTCTGAATGCTTTTTTCTAGTTTTTTGTGAAAATATTTCCTTTGTCACCATAAGCTACAATGTGCTCCAAAATATCCGATTGCAGAATCCAAGAAAACAGTCTTAGTCAACTGTTCAAAGAAAAGATCAGTGAAACTATGTGAGATAAATTCACACATCAGAAACAGTTTCTCAGAAAGCTTCTATCTAGTTTTTGTCTGAGGATATTTTCTTTTTCACTATAGGCTTCAAAGTGCTCAAAAATATCCCTTTGCAGATTCCAGAAAAACTGTGTTAGCACATTGTTTCAGGAAAAGAAAGGTACAACTCTGTGAGATGAATTCACAACTCACAAAGTAGTTTCTCAGAAAACTTCTGTTTGGTTTTTGTCTGAGGATAGTTCCTTTGTCACCATAGGCATAAATGCACTCCCAAATATCCTATTGCAGATTCCATGAAAACAGTGTTATCAAACTGCTCAGTGAAAACAACAGCGTAACTGTGAGATGAATTCACACGTGATGAAGTAGTTTCTCAGAAATGTTCTTTCTAGTTTTTAATTGAGGATATTTCCTTTGTCACCATTGGCTTCAATGTGACCCAAAGTATCTCTTCTCAGATTCCCAAAAACAGCGCTACCAAACTGATCCATGAAAAGAATGGTGTAACTCTGTGAGATGAATTAACATATCTCAAAGATCTTTCTCAGAAAACTTCTTTCTAGTTTTATCTGAGGATATTTCCTTCTTCACCATTTTAATCAATGCACTCCCAAATATTCCATAGCAGATTAAACAAAAAAAGTGTTAGCAAACGTTTCAAGCAAAGGAACAGTGTAATTCTGTGATATGAATTCACACATCACAAAGAAGTTCCACAGAAAGCTTCTTTTTGAACTTTTATCTGTGGATATTTCCTTTGCCACCATAGACTTCAATGGCCTCCGGAATATCCTACTGCAGATTTCATGAAAACAGTATTATCAAACTGCTTAATGAAAAGAATGGTGAAACTCTGTAGGATGAATTCACACATCATAAAGCAGTTTTTCAGAACGCTTCTTTCTAGTTTTTATCTGAGGATATTCCTTTTATCACCTTAGGCTTCAATGCAATCAAAAATATCCCTTCTCAGACCCAAAAACAGTGCTCCCAAACTCCTTCATGAAAAGAATAGTGTAACTCTCTGAGATGAATTCACACATCACAAAACTGTTTCTCGAAAGCTCTTTCTACTTTTTATATGCGGATATTTTCTTTTAAACCATAGGCTTCAATGTGCTCCCAAATATGCCTTCTCAGATACCACAAAAACAGTGATATCAAAGTGTTCCCTCAACAGTAGCGTTTAGCTCTATGAGATGAATACACACATCACAAGGAAGATTCTCAGAAAGCTTCTCTCCAGTTTTTAACTGAAGATATTTCCTGTTTCATCATTAGACTCAATGCGCTACCAAATATCCCTTTGCAGATGCCAGAAAAACGGTGTTACCAAACTGCTCAATGAAGATAAAGTTGTAACTCTGTGAGATGTTTTCACCCATCACATGGCAGTTTTTTAAAAAGCTTCTTTCTTGTTTAAATCGGAGGATATTTCCTTTTTCACCATAGGCTTCAATGCAATCTAGAATATACCTTCTTTCATACGCCAAAAACAGTGCTACTAAACTGATCCAGGAAAAGATTTGTGAAACTCTGTGAGATGAATTAACACATCAGAAATCGATTTCTCAGAAAGCTTCTTTTTAGTTTTTCTATGAGAAAATGTCCTCTGTTACCATGAGTTTCAATACGCTCCAAAATATCCCATTGCAGGTGCCAAGAAAGCAGTGTTAGCAAACTGCTCCCTGAAAAGATCCATGTAACACTGTGAGATGAATTCACACATCACAAAGCAGTTTCTCAGAAAGCTTCTTTCTAGTTTTTACCTGAGGATATTTCCGTTTTCACCATATGCTTCAATGCAATCTAAAATATCACTTCTCAGGTTCCCGAAAAAGAGTGCTATGAAACTGCTCCATGTGAAGAATCGTGTAACAGGGTGAGATGAATTCACAAATTACAAAGCTGTTTCTCAGAAACCTTCTTTCGAGCTTTTATCTGAGGATGTATTATTTGTCACCATAAGCTTCAGCGCCGTCTGAAATAACCCATTACTAATTGCATGAAAACGGGGTTAAGAAACTGCTCAATAGAAAGTACAATGTAACTCTGTGAGATTAATTCACACATCACAAACCAGTTTCTCAGAATGTTTCTTTCTAGTTTTTATCTGAGAATAGTTGCTTTATCTCCCTAGATCTCAATGTACTCCCAAATATCCCTTTTCCGATTCCATGAAAAGTGTTAGCAATTTCCTCCATGAAAAGAAAGCTGTACCTCTCTGAGATGAATTCACACCTCACAAAGATCTTTCTCAGAAAGCCTCTTTCTAGTTTTTTCTGAGGATATTTCCTTTGCCACCATAGACTTCAACGCAATCCAAAATATACCTTCTCAGATTCCCCCAATACAGTGTTACCAAATTGATCCATGAGAAGAATCATGTAACTCTGTGAGGAGAATTCACACATCAAAAAGCAGTTTCTCACAAAGCTTCTTTCTAGTTTTTGCCTGAGGATCTATCTTTTGTCACCCTAAGCTTCAATGTGCTCCTAAGTATCCCATTGCAGATGCCAAGAAAGCAATGTTAGCAAACTGTTCAATGAAAAGAACAGTGTAACTTTGTGACATGAATTGACTCATCACAAAGCAGTTTCTCAGAAAGTTTCTTTCCAGTTGTATCTGAGGATATTTCCTTTTTCACTATAGACCTTAATGTGCTCACATATATCCCTTTGCAGAATCCATGAAAACAGTGTTAGCACTGCTCCATGAAAAGACATGTGTAACTCTGTGAGATGGATGCACACATCACAAAGAAGTTTCTTAGAAATCTTCTTTCTAGTATTTATTTATCTGAGGATATTTCCTTTGTCACCATAGGCATCAAGGCAATCCAAAATGTCCCTTCTCGGATACCACAAAAACAGTGCTACCAAATTTCTCCATGAAAAGAAAGGTGTTACTCTGTGAGATGAATTCAGAAATCAGAAAGCAGTTTCTCAGGAAACTTCTTTGTAGTTTTTATCTGAGTATATTTCCTTTTTCACTATAGGCCTCAATGTGCTCCCAAAAACCCTTTGCAAATTCCACAAAAACAGTGTTAGCAAGCTGCTTCATGAAAAGAAAGTTATAACTCAGTGAGAAGAATTCCCACATCACAAAGAAGTTTATTAGAAAGCCTCATTCTAGTTTTTATCTGAGGATACAGCCTTTGTCTCTCAAGGCAGTTTCTCAGAAAGCTTATTTTTGGTTTTTATCTGAGGATATTTCCTACGTCATCCTAGTCTTCAATGCCCTCCAAAGTATTCTATTGAAGATCGCATTAAAACACTGTTACCAAACTGCTTAATGCAAAGAACGATGTAACACTGTGAGATGAATTCACACATCACCAAGCAGTTTCTCAGAAAGCTTCTTTCTGGTTTTTATCTGAGGATATTTCCTTTTTCACTATAGGCCTCAATGCACTCCAAAATATCCTTTTGGAGATTCCATGAAACCAGTGTTAGCAAACTGCTGCATGAAAGAAAGGTGTGACTATCTTAAATGAATTCACACATCACAAAGAACTTTCTCAGAAAGCTTTCTTCTAGTTTTTACCTGAGGATATTTCCCTTCTCAGATTCCCCAAAAACACTGCTACCAAACTGCTAATTGAATAACTCTGTGAGATGAATTAACACATTACAAACCAGTTTCTCAGAAATCTTCTTTCTAGTTTTTATATGAGGATATTTCCTTCCCCACTGTAGGCTTCAATGCACTCCCAAATATTCCTTCTCAGACATAACAAAAACAGTGATACCAAAGTGCTCCCTCAACAGAAACCTTTACCTCTATGAGATGAACGCACACCTCACAAAGCAGTTTATCAGTAAACTTATTTCTGGTTTATATCTATTTCTTTTATCACCATAGGTCTCAGAGCACTCACAAATATCTATTGGCAGATTTCAAAAAAACAGTTTTAGCAAACTGTCCCACGAATGGAACAGGTGTAACTCTGTGAGTTGCATTCACACATCAAAAAGCAGTTTCTCAGAAAGCTTCCTTCTAGTTTTCATCTAAGGATATTTCCTTTGTTGGAATCGGCTTCAATGCGATCCAAAATATCCCTTCTCAGATTCTCCAAAAACAGTGTTACAAAACTGCTCTATGAAAAGAGTTGTGTAACTCTTTGAGTTGAATTCACAAATCACAAAGCAGTTTATCAGAAATATTCTTTCTAGTTTTTGTCTGAGGATATTTCCTTTTTCACCCTAGTCCTTAATGCACTCATGAATATCCCTTTGCAGATTCCACAAAAACAGCTTTAGCAGACTGCTCCATGAAAATAAAGGTGTAAGTGTGTGAGATGAATTGACATATCACAAAGCAGTTTCATGAAAAACTTCCTTTTGGTTATTGTTTGAGGATATTTCCATTGCCACCATAAGCTTCAATGCGCTTCCAAATATCCTTTTGCAGATTCCTCAACAACAGTGATACCATATTTCTGCATGAAAGAAAATGGTGTAAATCTGTGAGATTAATTCCCACATCACAAAGCTGTTTCTCAGAAATCTTCTTTCTAGATTTTATCTGAAGATATTTCCTTTGTCACCTTAGGTTTCAAAGTGATACAAAATATCACTTCTCAGATGCACAAAAACAGTGCTACCTAAGTGTTCCAGGAAAAAAATCGTGTACATTTGTGAGATGAATTAACAGAACAGAAAATTGCTTCTCAGAATGCTTTCTTCTAGCTTTCATATGAGAGTATTTACTTTGTCACCATTAGCTTCAAATCACTCAGAAATATCAAATTGTAGATTCCAAGAAAACAGTGTAAGCCAACTGTGCAATGCAAAGTAGAGTGTAACTCTGTGAGGTGAATTCACACATCACAAGCCAATTTCTCGGAAAGCTTCTTTCTAGTTTTTTTCTAAGGATATTTCCTTTTTCACCAAAGTTTTCAATGTCCTCCTGAATATCCCATTGCAGATTAAACGAAAAAAGTGCTAGCAATCTTCACAATGAAAAGAATGGTGTTACTCAGTGAGATGAATTCACACATCACAAAACAGTTTCACCAAAGCTTCTTTTTGGCTTTTATCTGAGAATATTTCCTTGGTCATTATAGGCTTCAATGCATTCCTGAATATTCTATTGCAGATTCCATAAAAACAGTGTTATCAAACTTCTCAATGAAAAGAACAGTGTAACTCTGTAGGATGAATTCACACATCACAAACCTGTTTCCCAGAAAGCTTCCTTCTCGTTTTTACATGAGTATATTTACTTTTTCACTATAGGCCTCCATGTACTCCAGAATATCAAATTGCAGATTCCATGAAAACAGTGTGAGCGAACTGCTCCATGAAAAGAAAGGTGTAACTTTCTGAAATGAATTCACACATCACAAAGAACTTGCTCAGAAAGCTTCTATCTAGTTTTGATCTGAGGATATTTTCTTTGTCAACATAAGCTTTAATGCGAATCAAAATATTGCTTGTCAGATTCTCCAAAAACAGTGCTACCAAACTGATCCATGTGACTCTGTGAGATGAATTAACACATCACAAAGTGTTTTATCAGAAAGCTTCTATTTTTTATGTAAGGATATTTCCTTTTCCACCTTAGAATTCAATGTGCTCCCAAATATCCCTTCCCAGATACCACCAAAACAGTGATGCCAAAGTTCTCCCAGAACAGAAACGTTTAGCTCTATGAAATGAAGGCATGCATCACAAAGGAGTTTCTCTGAAATCTTATCTCCTGTTTTTACCTGAAGAATTTTCTTTTTACACCTTTGGCCTCTATGTGTTCCCAAATATCCTTCTGCAGATTTCCCAAAACCATGCTACCAAATGGCACAATGGAAAGAAAGGTTTAACTCTGTGTAATAAATTCACCCATCACAAAGTAGTTTCTCAGGAAGCTTCTTTCCAGTTTTTATCTGAGGATATTTTCTTTTCCACCATAGTCATCAATGTACTCCCAAATATTCCTTCTCAGATATCACAAAAAAGGTAATGCCAAGCTGCTCCCCAACAGAAACGTTTAGCTCTATGAGATGAATGCACCCATCACAAAGGTGTTTCCCAGAAAGCTTCTCTCCAATTTTTACCTGGAGATATTTTCTTTTTCGCCATTGGATTCTGTGCACTCCCGAATAACCCTTGGCTGATTCCACAAAAGCAGTGTTACCAAACTGCTCAATGAAAAGAAAGGTTTAACTCTGTGAGATAAATTCACATATCACAAAGCACTTTCTCAGAAAGCTTCTTTCCAGTTTAAATCTGAGGATATTTCCTTTTTCACTATAAGCTTCAATGTGTTCCCAAATAACTCCTTGCAGATATCACAAAAACAGTGAGGATGAACTGCTCAAATAAAAAATGGTTAAACTCTATGAGAGGGAAACACACATCACAGAACCGTTTGTCGAATAGCTTCTCTCCATTTTTCATCTGAAGTTATTTCCTTTCTCACCATAGGCCTCTAGGAGCTCCAGAATATCCCTTTGCAGATTCCGCAAAAACAGTGCTACCAAACTGCTCAAAGAAAATAAACGTGTAATTCTGTGTGATGAATTCACGCATCCCAGAGAAATTTCTCAAAAAGCTTCTTTCTAGTTTTTATCTCAGGATATTTCCTTTTGCACCAACTGCCTACATGCACTTCCAATTTTCCCTTGTCAGACACCTCAAAAACAGTGATACCAAATTGCTCTCTCAACATAAATCTTTACCTCTATGAGATGAATGCATGCACCACAAAGGAGTTTTCAGACTTTCTCTCCTGTTTTACCTGAAGATATTTCCTTTTTCAACATTGGTCTCTATTCGCTTCTGAATATCCCTTGCATATTCCACAAAAAGAGTGCTAACAAACTGCTCAATGAAAAGAAAGATTTAACTCTGTGAGATTAATTTTCCCATCACAAAACAGCCTCTCAGAAAGCTTGTTTCAAGTTTTTACCTAAGGATATTTCCTTTGTCATCATAGGCATCAATACCATCTAAAGTATCCCTTCTCAGATTCCCCAAATCAGTGCTACCAAACTATGCCATGAAAATAAAGGTGAAACTATGTGAGATGAATTCACACATCACTATGTAGTTTCACAGAAAGTTTCTTTTCTTTTTCTTTTTTGTCTGAGGATATTTCGTTTGTCATCAAAGGCTTCAATGCACTCCGAAATATCCTATTGCAGATTCCACGGAAATATTGTTAGCAAACTGCTCCAAGAAAAGGGTGGTGTAACTTTGTGAGATGAATTCACACATCACAAAGCAGTCTCACAAAGTTTCCTTCTAATTTTTATCTGAGGATATTTTCCTTTTCACCATATGTCTCAACTTTCTCCCAAATATCACTTTACAGACTCCACAAAAACAGTGTTAGAAAACTGCACTATGATAAGAAACAACTTACTCTGAGAGATAAATACACACATCACAAAAGAGTTTCTCAGAAAGCTTCTGGTTAATTTCTATCTGATTATATTTCCGTATGTCATGCATAGGCTTCAATGCGATCCAAAATATCCCTTCTCAGATCCCCAAAAACAGTGCAACCAATCTAGTACATGAAAAGAATGGTGTAACTCTGTGAGATGAATTCACACATCACAAAAATGTTTCTCAGACCACTTCTTTCTAGATTTTATCTGAAGATATTTCATTTTTCTCCATATTCCTCAATGCTCTCTGGGATATCCCATTGCAGATTCCATAAAAGAGTCTTAGCAAATTTCTCAATAAAAAGAATGGCTTAACTTGGTGAGATGATTTTACACCTCACAAAGCAGTTTCACAGAAAGCTTCTTTTTTTATCTGAGGATATTTCCTCTTTCACCATAAGCTTCAATGCACTCCAAAATATCCCATTACAGGTTCCAGAAAAACAGTGTTAGCTAACTGCTCAATGAAAGGAACAGTGTAACTCTGTGAGATGAATTGACATGATACAAAGAGGTTCTTAGAAAGCTGCCTTCTGGTTTTTATCTGATGATATTTCCTTTGTCACCATAGGATTCAATGCTCTCCCTCATATTGTATTGTGTATTGCATGAAAAAGTCTCATCAAACTCCTCAATAAAAAGGATGGTGTAGTTTTGTGAGATGAATTCACACATCACAAAGCAGTTTCTCAGAAAGCTTCTTTCTAGATTTTATCTGAGGATATTTCCTTTCTCACCATAGGTTTCAATGCGATCCAGGATATCCCTTTTCATGTTCCCCAGAAAGAGTGCTACCAAAGTGCTCTATGAAAATAAAGGTGTAAATCTATGAGATGAATTCACAAATCACAAAGTAGTCTCTCAGAAAGCTTCTTTTTGGTTTTTATCTGAGGATATTTCCTTTTTCAATATAGGCTTCAATGCGCCCCCAAATATCCTGTTGCAGATTCCATGAAAACAGTGTTATCAAACTGCTCAATGAAAAACACAGTGTAATTCTATGAGATGAATTCACACATCACAAAGAAGTTTCACAGAGAGCTTCTTTTTGGTTTTTATCTGACAATATTTCCTTGGTCACCATAAGCTTCAATGCGATGACAAATATCCCTTCTCAAACTAATGAAAAACAGTGCTACCAAACTGATCCGTGGAAAAAATTCGTGTAACTCTGTGGGATGAATTCAACATCAAAAGGAAGTTTCTCAGAAACATTCTATCTAGTTTTTGTCTGAGGATAATTCCTTTGTCTCCCTAAGCTTCAATGTCCTCTCAAATATCCTTTTGCAGATTCCACATAAACAGTGTTACCACACTGCTCTAAGAAAAGAACAATGTAAATATGAGAGATGAATTCACATATCACAAAGGAGTTTCCCAGAAAGCTTCATTCTAGTTTTCATCTCAGGATATTTATCTTTTCACTATAGACCTCAATGCGCTCCCAAATATACCTTCGCAGATTCTACGAAAAAAGTGTTAGCAAACTGCTTCATGAACAGAAAGGTGTAACTCTGTGAGATGAATTCACACATCACAGACATCTTTCTCAGAAAGAGTCTTTCTAGTTTTTATCAGAGGATATAGCCTTTGTCATGCTAGGCATCAATGTGATTCTAAATATTCTTTCTCAGATTTCCCCAAAACAGCGCTACCAAAATGATACATGAAAATAATCGTGTAATTCTGTGAGATGAATTCACAAATCATAAAGCAGTTTCACAGAAACCTTCCTTTTGGTTTTTCTCTGAGGATATTTCCTTCATCACCATAGGCATCTAGGCACTCTGAAATATCCTATTGCAGATTCCATGAAAACAGTGCTATCAATCTGCTCAAAGAATAGAACAGTGTAAACATGTGAGATGAATTCACACATCACAAAGCAGTTTCTCAGAAAGCACCTTTTTTGTTTTTATCTGAGGATATTTAGTTTTTCACCATAAGCCAAAATGCGTTCCCAAAAATCCCCTTGCAGATTACAAGAAAACAATGTTAGCAAACTGCTTCATGGAAATAAAGTGTAACTCTGTGAGATGTATTCACACATCACAAAGAAGTTCCTCAGAAAGCTTCTTTCTAGTTTTTGTCTGAGGATATTTCCTTTGAAACCATAAGCTTCAATGCGCTCCAAAATATCCCATTGCAGATTCCAAGAAAACAGTGGTAGCAAACTGTTCAATGAAAAGAAAGGTGTAACTCTGTGAGATGTATTCACACATCACAGAGTAGCTTCTCAGAAAGCTTCTTTCTAGTTTTTATCTGAGGATAATCCCTTTTTCACAATAGGTCTCAATGTGCTCCCAAATAATCCTTTGCAGATTCCACAAAAACAGTTTGAGCAAGCCTCTCCATGAAAAGAAAGGTGTAACCCTGTAAGATGAATTCACACGCCACAAAGAACTTTCTTAGAAAGGTTCTTTCTAGTTTTTATCTCAGGATATATCCTTTGTCACCATAGGCTTCAATGTGATCCATAATGTCCCCTCTCAGATTCCACAAAAGCAGTGTTATGAAACTGCTCCATGAAAAGAATCATGTAACTCTGTGAGAAGAATTAACACACAAGAAAGCGTTCCCTCAGGAGGAATCTTTCCAGTTTTTATATGCGGGTATTTCCTTTGCCATTTTGAGCTTCAATGCACTCTGAAATATCTCTTTGCAGATTCCAAGAAAACGGTATTAGCAAACTGCTCACTGAAAAGCATGGTGTAACTCTATGAGATGAATTCACACATCACAAAGCAGTTTCTCAAAAAACTGTTTTTTGATTTTCATCTGAGTATATTTTCTTTGTCACCGTAGGCTTCAACGCGCTCCCAAATATCCTATTGCAGATTCCCCAAAAATAGTTTTATCAAAATTCTCAATGAAAAGAACAGTGTATTGCTCTGAGGTGAGTTCAAATATCACAAAGAACTTTCTCAGAAATCTGCTTTCTAGTTTTTGTCTGAGGATATTTCCTTTTCACCATAGGATTCAATGCAATCCCAAATATCCCATCTCAGATTCCCCAAAAACGGTGCTAGCAAACTGATCCATCAAAAGAATCATGTAACTCATGAGGTGAATTCAAGTCTCAAAGTAGAGTCTCATAATTATAGTTTCCAGTTTTTGTCTGAGGATATTTCCTTTGTCACCATAGGCTACAATGTGATACAAAATATCCCTTCTCAGATTTCCCAAAACAGTGCCACTAAACCTCTCCATGAAAAACATCATGTAACACTGTGAGATGAATTAACATATCATGAAGCATTTTTTCAGAAAGCTTCTTTCTAGTTTTTATATGAGGGTATTTCCTTTGTCACCTTAAGCTTCAATGTGCTCTGAAAAATCCCTTTGAAGATTCCACAAAAACAGTGTTAGCAAACTGCTCAATGAAAAGAACCATGTAGCTCTGTGATATGAATTCACACATCTCAAGGCAGTTTCTCAGAAAGCTTCTTTTGAGTTTTTATCTGAGAATGTTATCTTTTCACCATAGGCCTCTATGCAATCCCAAATACCCCTTTGCAGATTCCATGAAAACATTTCTAGCAAGCTGCTCCATGGAAATAAAGGTATAAATCTGTGAGATGAATTCACACATCATGAAGAAGTTTCTTAAAAAGCTTCTTTCTAGTTTATATCTGAGAATATTTCCATTCTCACCATAGGATTTAATGCCATCCATAATATCCCTTCTCATGTACCCCAAACAGTGTGCTACCAAACTGCTCCATGAAAAGAAAGGTACAATTCTGTGAGATGAATTCTCCAATCACAAAGCCGTTTCTTGGGAAGTTTCTTTCTAGTTTTTTTCTGAGGATATTTTGTTTTTCACCGTAAGCTTCAATGCACTCCAAAATATCCCATTGCAGATTCCAAGAAAATACTGTTAACAAACTGCTCAATGAAAAGAACAGTGTAACTCTTGAGATCAATTCACCCATATCAAAGCAATCTCTCAGAAAGCTCCTTTTTGGTTTTTGTCTGTGGATATTTCCTTTGTCAACATAAGCTTAAAATGCTCTACCAAATATCCCATTGCAGCTTCCAAAAAAAAACATTGTTATCAAACTGCTCAATGAAAAGAACAGTGTAATTCTGTTGGATAAATTCACATATCACAAAGAACTTTTTCAGAAAGCTTCTTTCAGGGTTTTATCTGAGGATATTTACTTTGACACCATACACTTAATTACTATCCCAAATATCCCTTCTCAGATTAACCATAAACAGTGTTACCAAACTGATCCATGAAAAGAATCATGTAACTCTGTGAGATGATTTCACATATCACAAAGCAGTTTCTCAAAACTTTGACACCATATGCTTAATTGCTTTCCCAAATATCCGTTCTCAGATTAACCATAAACAGTGTTACCAAACTGATCCATGAAAAGAATAATGTAACTCTGTGAGATGAATTCACAAATCGCAAAGCAGTTTCTCAAAAATATTCTATCCAGGTTTTGTCTGAGGATAATTCCTTTATCTCCCTAAGCTTCAATGCACGCTGAACTATCTCATTGTGGAATCCAAGGAAACAGTGTTTGCAATCTGCTCAATGAAAAGAACAGTGTAACTCTGTGGGATGAATTCACACATTGCAAAGCAGTTTCTCAGAAATCTTCTTTCTTATTAATATCTGAGGATACTCCCTTTCTCACAACAGGCTTCAATGCGCTCCCAAATATTACTTTACAAATTCTATGAAAACAGTGTTAGAAAACTGTTCCATGAACAGAAAGGTGTAACTCTGTGAGATGAATTCACACATGATAAAGAACTTTCTCAGAAAACTTCTTTCTCATTTTTATCTGAGGATATTTCCTTTGTCACTATGTTCTTCAATGCAATCCAAAATATTTGTCACATTACTCAAAAACAGTGCCACCAAACTGATCCATGAAAAGAATCATGAAAATTCGTGAGATGAATTAACACATCACAAAGCAGTTTCTCAGAAAACTTCTTTCCTGTTTTTATCCAAGGATATTTCCTTTTTCACCATAAGCCACACAGCCCTCCCAAATATCCCTTCACAGATTCCAAGAAAAGATTGTAAACAAACTGCTCCATGAATGGAAAGGTGTAACCTTGTGAGGTGAATTCACACTTCACAAAGTAGTCTCTCAGAAAGCTTCTTTCTAGTTATCTGAGGATAATTTCTTTGTCACCATAGCCTTTAATGAAATCCAAAATATCCCTTCTCAGATCCCCAAAAACAGTGCTACCAAACTGCTCCATGAAAAGAATGGTGTAACTCTGTGAAATGAACATCAAAAAGCAGTTTCTCAGAAAGCCTCTTTGTAATTATTATCTGAGGATATGTACATTTTCAACATAGACCACAATGTGCCCCCAGATATCCCTTTGCAGATTCCCCAAAAACAGTACAGTGACAGCAAAGTGCTCCAAGGAAAGAAACGTGTAACTCTGTGAGATGAATTAACACATCACAAAGTGGTTTCTCTGAAAGTTTCTTTCCAGTTTTTCTATGAGGATATTTCCTTTGTCTCCATAGGCTTTAATGTGATAAAAAATATCGCTTCTCAGATTCCCCAAAAGCCCTGGTAGCAAACTGTTCCATGGAAAGTATTGTGTAACTGTGTGGGATGAATTAACACATCACAAAACGGTTTCTCATAAAGCTTCTTTCTAGTTTTTTTTTGTTTTTTTTTATTTTTTCCCCTTAGGCTTTATTGCCTTCCAAACCTTCCCTTTGCGGTTTCCAGGAAAGCGTTTTTGGCAACTTGTTCATTGAGGGGACTTTTTTACTTTGTTGAATTGATTTCCCTTTTCCCAAGGGGTTTTTTCGGAAGGTTTTTTTTTGTTTTTTTTTTGAGGTTTTTTCTTTTTTCCCCTTGGGCTTCATTGCCTTCCAAATTTTCCTTTTGCGGTTTCCCCAAAGCAGTGTTAAGAAACTCCTCCATGAAAAGAAATGTGAAACTCTGTGAGATGAATTCACACACCACGAGAAATTTCTCAGAAAGCTTCTTTTTGGTTTTTGTCTGAATCATGCAATTCTGTGACATGAATTAACACACCACAAAGCAGTTTCACACAAAGCTTCTTTTTAGTTTTTTCTGCAGATATTTCCTTTGTCAAAACAAGCTTCATTGCTCTCCGAAATATCCCATGGCACATTCCAAGAAAACAGTGGTTGCAACCTGCTCAAATGAAAGGACAGTGTAACTTTGTGAGTTGAATTCACACATCACAAAGCAGTTTCTCAGAAAACTTCTTTCTAGTTTTTTCTGAGGATACTTCCTTTTTCACTATAGGCCTCAATGCTCTACAAAATAACCCTTTGCATATTTCATGAAAACAGTATTAGCTATCTGCTCCGTGGAAAGGAAAGTATAACTCTGTGAGTTGAAATCACACATCACAAAGCAGTTTCTCAGAAAGCTTCATTCTCGTTTTTATCTGAGGATATTTCCTTAGTAGCCATAGGCTTCAATGCAATCTAAAATATCCCTCTCAGATCCCCAAAAACAGTGCTACCAAAATGCTCCATTTAAAGAATCATGTAAGACTGTAAAATGAATTAACACATCACAAAGCAGTTTCTCATAATGCTTCTTTCTAGTTTTTATATGAGGATGTTGCATTTGTCACCATAAGCTTCAAGGTGCTCCAAAATATCCATTGCAGATTCCAAGAAAACAGTGTTAGCAAACTGCTCAAATAAAAGAACAGTTTAACTCTGTGAGATGAATTCACAGATCACTAAGGAGTTTCACAGAAGGCTTCTTTCTAATTTTAATTTGAGGATATTTCCTTTTAACCATTGACTTAAATGCAATTCAAAAAATGTCTTCCCAGATCCCCAAAAATAGTGCTACCAAACAACTCCATAACAACAGTGGTGTAACTCTGATTGATGAGTCCACACATCTCACAGCTGTTTCTCAAGAAGTGTCTTTCTAGTTTTTATCAGAGTTTATATCCCTTTTCACCATAATCCTCATTGTGCTATGGAATACCGCATTCCAGATTCCAGGAAAATAGTGTTGGCAAGCTTCTCAATAAAAAGAAAAGTGTAACTCTGTGATGTGAATTCACACATCCCAAAGCAGTCTCACAGAAAACTTCTTTTTGGTTTTTACCTGAGGATAATGCTTTTGTCTCTAGAGGCTTCAATGTACTCCCAAATGTCCTATTGCAGATTCCACAAAAACAGTGTTATCAAGCTGCTCAATGAAAATAATGGTGTGTCTCTGTAAGAAAAATTCACACATAACAAAGCAGTTTCTCAAAAAGCTTCTTTCCAGTTTTTATCCAAGGATATTTCCTTGTTTAACATAGGCCTCAATGCACTGCCATGTATCCCTTTGCAGATTCCATGACAATGGTGTTAGCAAATGGCTCCATGAAAAGAAAGGTATAAACATGTGAGATGAATTCATACATCTCCAATAACCTTCTCAGAAAACTTTCTAGTTTTTATCTGAAGTTAATTCCTTTGACACCATAGGATTCAATGCCATCCAAAATATCCCTTCTCACATTCCCCAAAAACAGTGCTACCAAACTGAACCATGAAAAGAATCGTGTAACTCTGTGAGATGAATTAACACGTCACAATGCAGTCTGTCATAAAGCTTCTTTCTAGTTTTTGTCTGAGGATAATTTCTTTGTCACTATGAGTTTCAATGCGCTCCAAAATATCCCACTGCAGATTCCAAGAAAACAGTGTTAACAAACTGCTCCAAGAAACGAATTGTGTAACTCTGTGAGGTGCATTCACACATCACAAAACAGTTTCTTAGAAAGTTTCTTTCCACTTTTTGCTGGGCGCGGTGGCTCAAGCCTGTAATCCCAGCACTTTGGGAGCCCGAGATGGGTGGATCATGAGGTCAGGAGATCGAGACCATCCTGGCTAACCCGGTGAAACCCCATCTCTACTAAAAAATACAAAAAAACTAGCCAGGCGAG
>NW_012117799.1:592657-597560 GCF_000951035.1 Colobus angolensis palliatus
CACCATAGGCTTAAATGCAATCCAAAATGTCCCTTCTCAGATTCTGTACAAACAGTGCTACCAACCTGCTGCATGAAAAGAATGGTGTAACTCTGTGAGATAAATTCACACAACAAAGCTCTTTCTCAAAAAGATTCTTTTCAGTTTTTATCTGAGGATATTTCCTTTTTCACCATATTCCTCAATGCGCTCCAGAATATCCCATTGCAACAATGAGTAAAGTGCTAACAAACCTCTCAATGAAAAGAACGGTGTAATTCAGAGATGATTTCACACATTACAAAGAGTTTTCTCAGAAAGCTTATTTTTGGCTTTTTTCTGAGGATATTTACTTTGTCACCTTAGGCTTCAACGTGCTCCCAAATATCCTATTGCAGATTCAACAAAAACAGTGTTATCAAACTACTCAATGAAAAATATAGTGTAATAGTGTAACTCTGTAAGACAAATTCACACAAAGCAAGGCGGTTTCTCAGAAAGCTTCTTTGTAGCTTTCATCTGAGGATATTTCCTTTTTCACTGCCGGTCTAAATTCGCTCCCACATATCCCTTTGCAGATTCCAGGAAAACAGTGTTAACAAACAGCTTCAGGAAAAGAAAGGAATGAATCGGTGAGGTGAATTCAAACATCACAAAAAATTTTCTCCAGAAGTTTCTTTCTAATTTTTTTCTAAGGATAGTTCCTTTATCACCATATGCTTCAATGTGATCCAAAATATGCTTTCTCAGATTCTCCAAAAACAGTGCTACGAAACTGATCCATGAAAAGAATCATGTAACTCTGGGAGATGAATTAACACATCACAAAGCAATTTCTCAGAAGGCTTCTTCTTTCTAGTTTTTCTTTGAGGGTATTTCCTTTGTCACCATAAGGTTCAATACACAGTGAAATATCAGATTGCAGATTCGAAGGAAACAGCTTAGCAAACTGCTCAATGAAAAGAGCAGTGTAACTCTGTGAGATGAATTCACAAATCACAAAGAAGTCTCTCAGAAAGCTTCTCTCTGGTTTTTATCGGAGGATATTTCCTTTTTCACCATAGGCCTCAATGCACTCTCAAATATCCCTTCTCAGATTCCACGAAAACAGTGTTAGCAAACTGATACATGAAAATAAACGTGCAACTCTGTGAGATGAATTCACATATCACAAGGAACTTTCTCTGAAAGCTTCCTTTTGGTTTATATATCAGGACATTTCCTTTGCCCCCATACACTTCAATGTAATCCAAAATATACCTTCTCAGATTCCCCATAAACAATGCTACCAAACTGATTAGTTAAAGGAAAAGTGTACCTCTGTGAGATGAATTAACACATCATAAAGTGGTTTCTCAGAAAGCTTCTTTCTATTTTTTTCTGAAGATACTTTCTTGTTCACCGTAGGGCTCAAAGAGCTCCTGAATATCCCTTTACAGATTCCATGAAAATAGTGTCAGCAAGAAGCTCCAGGAAAACAAATGTGTAAATCTGTGAGTTGAATTCACACATCACAAAGCAGTTTCTCAGAAATCTTCTTTTTGGTTTTCCTATGAAGATATTTCCTTTGTAACCATTGGCTTCAATGCGTTCCCAAATATCCTATTGCAGACTCCACAAAAACGGTGTTAGCAAACTGCTAAGAGAAAAAAATTGTGTAGCACTTTGAGATGAATTCACAGATCACAATAAAATTTCTCAGAAACCCCACTTTCGAGTGTCTATGTGAGGATATTTCCCTTGTAACCATAGGCTTCAATGCAATTCAAAATATCCCTTCTCACATTCCCCAAAAACAGGGATACCAAATTCTTCGTGAAAAGGATTGTGTAACTCTGTGAGATGAATTCAGACATTATGAATCAGTTTCTCTGAAGGCTTCTTTTTTATAGTCTGAGGATATTTCCTATTTCACCAGAGGCCTGAGCTTGCTCCCAAATATCACTTTGTAGATTCCATGAAAACAGTGTTAGCAAACTGCCCCATGAAAAGAAAGTTTATACTCTGTGAGATGAATACATACTTCACAAAGAAGTTTCTCAGAAAGCTTACTTCTAGTTTTTATCTGAGGATATTTCCTTTGTCACCATACTCAATGCCATTCAAATATCCTTTCTCAGATTCCCCAAAAATAGTGTTACTAAACTGCTCCATTAAAAGAATGGTGTACCTCTGTGAGATAAAGTCATACATCACAAACCTATTTCTCAGAAAGTTTCTTTCTAGTTTTTATCTGAGGATATTTCCCTTGTCACCATAGGCTTCAATGTGATCCAAAATATTCATTCTCAGATTCCCCAAAAACAGTGATACCAAACTGCTCCATGAAAAGAATCATATAACTCAGTGAGTTGAATTCACAAATCACCAAGCAGTTTCTCAGAAAGCTTGTTTCTATTTTTTGTCTCAGGATATTTCCTTTTACCCTATCAGCCTCAATGTGCTCTCGAATATCCCTATACAGATTCTACGAAGATAGTGTTAGCATACTTCTCCATGAAAAGAAAAGTGTAAGTTTGCAAGGTGAATTCACACATCACAAAGCAGTTTCTCAGAAAGCTTCTGTTTGGCTTTTGTCTGAGGATATTTCCTTTGTCACCATGGGCTTCAATGCAATCAAAATATCCAATTGCAGATTCCCCTAAAACAGTGCTACCGTACTGCTCCATGAAAATGATGGTATAACTCTGTGAAATGAATTCACACATCACAAAGCTGTTTCTCAGTAAGCTTCTTACTATTTTTTATCTGAGGATATTTCCTTTTTCACAGTATTCTTCTATGTGCTCTCGAATATCCTATTGCAGATTTCAAGAAAAAAGTGTTAGCAAACTTCCCAAAGAAAATACAGTGTAACTTTGTGAGATGAATTCACACATCACAAAGCAGATTCTCAGAAAGGATATTTCTAATTTTTATCTGAAGTTATTTCCTTTTTCACCATAGGCCTCATATTGCTCCCAAATATTCCTTTGCAGATTCCATGAAAACAGTGTTAGCAAAGTGCTCCATGAAAACAAAGGTGTAACTCAGTGAGATGAACTCAGAAATCAAAAGCAACTTTCTCAGAAATTTTCCTTTTAGTTTTTATCTGAGGATATTTCCTTTGTCACCATAGGCTTCAATGAGAAGTAAATTAAAACTTCTGAGATTCCCGAAAAACAGTGCTACCAAACTGCTCCAATGAAAGAATCATGTAACTCTGTGAGATGAATGCACAAATCACCAAGCAGTTTCTCAGAAAGCTTCTTTCTAGTTTTTGTCTGAAGATATTTCCTTAATCACCATAGGATCCATTGCGATTGAAAATAACTCTTCTCAGATTCTCCAAAAACAGTGCTACAAAACTGATCCATGAAAAGAATCATGAAACAGTCTGAGGTGAATTAACATATCACAAAGCAATTTCCCAGAAAGCTTCTTTCTAGTTTCTATGTGAGGCTATTTCCTTTGTCACCCTAAGCTTCATTGTGCTCCAACATTTCAGACTGCAGATTCCAAGAAAACAATGTTAGCAAACAACTCAATGAAAAAAACTGTGTGACCCTGAGAGATGTATTCACGCAATGCTAAGCAGTTTCTGACAAAGCTTCTTTGTAGTTTTAGTCTGAGGATATTTCCTTCGTCACCAAAGGCATCAATGCCATCCAAAATATCCCTTCTCAGATTCCCCAAATGAGTGCTATCAAACTGTGCCATGAAAATAAAGGTGAAACTGTGTGTGATGAATTCACACAGCACTATGCAGTTTCACAGAAAGCTTCTTTTCCTTTTTTTTGTCTGAGGATATTGCGTTTGTCATCAAAGGCTTCAATGCACTCTGAAATATCCTGTTGCAGATTCCTCGAAAATATTTTTACCAACCTGCTCCATGAAAAGGGTGGTGTAACTCCGTGAGATGAATTCACACATCACAAAGCAGTCTCAGAAAGTTTCCTTCTAATTTTTATCTGAGGATATTTTCCTTTTCACCATATGTCTCAACTTTCTCCCAAATATCACTTTGTAGATTCCACAGAAACAGTGTTAGAAAACCGCTCCATGAAAAGAAACGACTTACTCTGAGAGATGAATACACACATCACAAAAAAGTTTCTCAGAAAGCTTCTTGCTAGTTTCTATCTGATTATATTTGCATATGTCTGCATCAGCTTCAATGCGATCCAAAATATCCCTTCTCAGATCCCAGAAACAGTGCTACCAAACATGAAAAGAATGCTGTAACTCTGTGAGATGAATTCACACATCACAAAAATGTTTCTCAGACCGCTTCTTTCTAGATTTTATCTGAGGATATTTCGTTTTTCTCCATACTCCTCAATGCTCTCTGGTATATCCCATTGCAGATTCCAAAAAGTGTCTTAGCAAACTTGTCAATGAAAAGAATTGTGTAACTAGGTGAGATGATTTCACACCTCACAAAGCAGTTTCACAGAAAGCTTCTTTTTTTAATCTGAGGATATTTCCTCTTTCACCATAAGCTTCAATGCACTCCAAAATATCCCATTGCAAGTTCCAGAACAACAGTGTTAGCTAACTGCTCAATGAAAGGAACAGTGTAACTCTGTGAGATGAATTGACACAACACAAAGCAGTTTCTCAGAAAGCTTCTTTTTGGTTTTTATCTGAGGATATTTCCTTTGTCACCATAGGATTCAATGCTCTCCCAAATATCCTGTTGCGTATTCCATGAAAAAGCCTCATCAAACTCCTCAATGAAAACAATGGTGTAGCTCTGTGAGATGAATTCACACATCACAAAGCAGTTTCTCAGAAAGCTTCTTTCTGGTTTTTATCTGAGGATATTTCCGTTGTCACCATAGCCTTCAATAAGATCCAAAATATCCCTTCTCAGACTCCACATAAACACTGCTATCAAACTGTTCAATAAAAAGTGTCATGTAACATTGTAGGATGAATTTAT
>NW_012117799.1:597845-615604 GCF_000951035.1 Colobus angolensis palliatus
TTGTCACCCTAAGCTTCAATGCACTCGAAATATGCCAGTACAGATTCCAAGGAAACAGTGCTACCAAACTGCTCAGTGAAAAGTATTGTGTAACAGTGTGAGATGAATTTATAAACCACAGAGCAGTTTCTCAGAAAGCTTCTTTCTAATTAAGATTCCATAAATACAGTGCTACCAAAGTGCTCCCTGAAAAGAATTATGTAACTCAGTGAGATGAACTCCCAAATCACAAAGCAGTTTGTCAAAAAGATTTTTTCTAGTTTTTGTCTGAGGTTATTTTCTTTGTCACCCTAAGCTTCAATGGACTCCAAAATGTCTCATTGCAGATTACAAGAAAACAGTGTTAGCAAACTGACCAATGAAAAGAACAGTGTAACTCTGTGAGGTGAAATCACACATCACAAACCAATTTGTCGGAAAGCTTCTTTTTTGTTTTTATCTGAGGATATTTCCGTTGTCACCAGAGGCTTCAATGCACTCCCAACTATCCTACTGAAGTTTCCACGAAAACATTGTTAGCAAACTGCAAAATGAAAAGAATGGTGTAACTCTGTGAGATCAAGTCACACATCACAAAGCTGTTTCTCAAAAAGCTTCTTTCTAGTTTTTATCTGAGAATATTTCCCTTGTAACCATAGGCCTCAATGCACTCCCAAATATGCCTTTGCAGATTCCATGGTAAGAATGTTAGCAAACTACTCCATGAAAAGAAAGGTGTAACTCTGTGAGATGAATTCAAGGAACTTTCTCAGAAAGCTTCCTTCTAGTTATTATCTGATGATATTTCCTTTGTCACCATAGGCTTCGATTTGATCCAAAATATCTCTTCTCAGATTTCCCAAAAACAGTGCTACTGAACTGATCCATGGAAAGAATTGTGTAATTCTATGAGATGAATTAACACATCACAAAGCAGTTTTGAAGAAAGCTTCTTTCTAGTTTTTATCTCAGGATATTTCCTTTTCCACCATAAGCTTCAATGCACTCCTAAATATCCCTTCTCAGACACCACAAAAACAGTGGTGCCAAGTACTCCCTCAACAGAAACATTTAGCTCTATCTGATGAATGCACACATCCAAAGGGGTTTCTCCAAAAGTTTCTCTCCCGTTGTTACCTGAAGAAATTTCTTTTTTCACCTTAGGCCTCTATGTGCTCCCAATTATCCCTTTGCAGATTCCACAAAAACAGTGCTAACAAACTGCTCCATGAAAGGAATGATGTAACACTGTGAGATAAATTGACGCATCACAAAGCAGTTTCTCAGGAAGCATCCTTCTAGCTTTTATCTGAGGATATTTCCTTTTCCACCTTAGGCTTCAATGCGCTTCCAAATATCCCTTCTCAAACACCACAAAAACAGTGATACCGAAGTGCTCCCTCAACAGAAACGTTTAGCTCTATGAAATGAATGCACACAACACAAAGAGTTTCTCAGAAATCTTCTCTCCAGTTTTTACCTGAAGAATTATTTTTTCACCTTAGGCCTCTATGTGCTCCTAAATGTCCCTCTGCAGATTCCACAGAAAACAGTTCTGAGAAACTGCTCCATGAAAAGAAAGGTGGAACTCTTTGAGATGAGTTCAACCAGCACAAATCAGTTTCTCTGAAAGTATATTTCCTTTTTCAACATAGACGTCAATGTGTTCCTAAATATCAGATAGTGCAAAAACAGTTTTGCTGAACTGCTCATTCAACAAAGAGGTTAAACTCAATGAGACGAATGCACTTAACAAAACCATTTCTCGAAAAGCTTCTCTCTCCATTTTTATATGAAGTTATTTCCTTTTTCAACCACTTCAGGAGCCTCTGGAAGCTCCTGAATATACCCTTGCAGATTCCATAATAACATGGCTACCATACTGCTCCATGAAGTGAATAGGGTAACTCTTTGACATGAAATCACCAATCACAACCAGTTTCTCAGAAAGTTTCCTTCTAGTTTTTATCTGAGGATATTTCCTTTGTCACCCAGTGTCAATGCACTCCAAAATATGCCACTACAGATTCCAAGAAAACAGTGATAGCAAACGGATGGATGAAAAGAACAGTGCAACGCTGTGAGATGAATTCACACATCCCAAAGCAGTTTCTCAGAAAGCTTCTTTTTGGTTTCCATCTGAGGATATTTCCTATGTCACCATAGGTTTCAATGCTCTCCAAAATATCCTACTGAAGATTCTATGATAACATCATTACCAAACTGCTCAATGAAAGAACGTATAACTCTGTGAGATGAATTCACACATCTGCAAGCAGTTTCTCAGAACGCCTCTTTATAGTTTTTATCCGAGTATATTTTCTTTTTCACTACAGGCCTCAATGCACTCCCAAATATCCCTTTGCAGATTCTACAAAAACAGTGTTAGCAAACTGTTCCATGAAATAAAGGTGTAACTCTGTGAGATGAATTCACACATTACTGCGAACTTTCTCAGTAAGCTTCCTTCTAGTTTTTATCTGAGGATATTTCCTTTGTCACCATAGGCTTCAATGCGATTCCTAATATCCCTTCTCAGATTCCCCCAAAACAGAGATACCAAACTGATAATCGTGTGACTCTGTGAGATGAATTAACACATTTCAAAGCAGATTCTCAGAAAGCTTCCTTCTAGTTTTTATATCAGGATATTTCCTTTTCCACCATAGGCTTCAAATTTCCTTTGTCAGCATAGGCTTGAATGCGATCCAAAGTACTTTTTCTCAAATTCTACAAAAACATTGTTAACAAACTGCCCCATGTAAGGAAATTGTAACTCCGTGAGATGGATTCACAAATTAGAAAGCAGATTCTCAGAAAGCTTCTTTCTAGTTTTTATCACCATTGGCCTGAATAGGCTCACAAATATCCCTTCTCAGACACCACAAAAACAGTGAAGCCAAAGTGGTCCCTCAACAGAAACGTTTAGCTCTTTGAGATGAATGCACCCATCACAAAGGAGTATCTCCAAAAGCTTCACTCCAGTTTTTACCTGGAGAATTTTCTTTTTTTCACATTAGAACTCGATGGGTTCCCAAATATCCTGTTGCAGTTTCTTTAAAAACAGTGCTACCAAACTGCTCAAAGAAAACAAAAGTTTAATCTGTGTGATGAGTTTACCCATCACAAATAATTTTCTCAGAAAGCTTCTTTCTAGTTTTTATCTCAGGATATTTCCTTTTACACCATCAGCTTCCATGCACTCCCAAATATCCCTTCTCAGACACCACAAAAACAGTGATGCTGAACTGCTCTCTCAACAAAAAGCTTTACCTCTATGAGATGAATGCCTACTTCAGAAAGGAGTTATCAGATACTTTTTCTCCAGTTTTTGCCTGAAGATATTACCTGTTTCAAACTTGGCCTGTATCTGCTCCCGAATATCCCTTTGCATATTACACAATAACAATGTTACCAAACTGCTCAGTGAAAAGAAAGATTTAACCCTGTGAGATGAATTCAGCCATCACAAAACAGTCACTCAGAAAGTTTCTTTCTAGTTTTTATCTAAGGTTATTTCCTTTTTCACCATAGGCTTCCCTGTGCTCTGCATACCACTTTGTAGATTCCACAAAAACAGGGTTACCAAACTGCTCAATGAAAAGAATCATTTACCTCTGGGAGATGAAATCACTCATCACAAAGAAATTTATCAGGAAGCTCCTTTCTAGTTTTTATCTTTGCATATTTATTTTTCCACCATGAACCTCAATGGGATCCCAAATATCCCTTCTCAGACACCACATAAACAGTGAGGCCACACTGCTGAATCAACAAAATGGTTTGTCTCTATGCAGTGAATACATACATCACAAAACAACTTCTCAAAATCCTTCTCTCCAGTTTTTAAATGAAGGTATTTCCCTTTCACCATAGGCCTCTATGAGCTCTGAGCAATCCCTTTGAAGATCTTCAAAAGCAGTGCTACCAAACTCCTCAATGAAAAGAAAGGTGTAACTCTGTGAGAGGAATTCACCCATCACAAAGCAGTTTGTCAGAAAGATTCTTTCTAGTTTTAGTCTGACGATATTTCCTTTTCCACCATAGGCCTCAATGTGTTCTTGAATATCCCTTTGTGGATTCCACAAAAACAGTGTTAGTAAACTGCTTTATGAAAATAAATGTGTAAACGTGTGAGATGAATTCACACATCACAAAGTAGTTCATCAGAAAGCTTCTTTTTGGTTTTTCTCTGAGGATATGTCCTTTGTTGCCCTAGGTTTCAATGTGCTCCCAAATATCCTATTTCAGATGTCAAGAAAACAGTGTTATCAAACTGCTTAATAAAAGCAACAGTGTATCTCTGTGAGGTGAATTCTCACATCTAAAAGTTTCTTAGAAAGCTTCTTTCTACTTTTTATCTGAGGATGTTTCCTTTTACCCCATAGTCCTCAATACGCTCTGGAATATCCCATCGCAGGTTCTATGAAAAAAGTGTTAGCAAACTTCTCAATGAAAAGAACAGTGTAGCACTGTGAGTTGAATTCACACATCATGAAGAAGCTTCTCAGAAATTTTCTTTCTAGATTTTATCTGAGGATATTTCCTTTGTCACCCTAGGATTCAATGTGATCCAAAATATTCTTTCTCAGATTCCCCAAAAAGAATGCTACCAAGCTGCTCCATGAAAAGAATCATGTACCTCTGTGAGATGAATTCACAAATCACAAAGCAGTTTCTGAGAAAGTTTATTTCTAGCATTTGTCTGAGGATTTTTCCTTTTTCACAGTTTGCCTCAATGTGCTTGCAAATACCCCTTTGCAGATTCCACGAAAATAGTGTTAGCAAAATGCTCCATGAAAAGAAAATTGTAAATATGTGAGATAAATTCACACTTCATAGAGCAGTTTCTTAGAAAGCATCTTTTTGGTTTTTGTCTGAGGATATTTCCTTTGTCACCATAGGCTTTAAGGCACTCCCAAATATCCCCTCTCAGACACCACAAAAACAGTGATGCCAACGTCCTCCCTCAACAGAAACGTTTAGCTCATTGAGATGAATGCGCACATCACAAAGGAATTTCTCCGAAAGATTCTCTTCAGTTTTTCCCTGGAGTATTTTGCTTTCACCTTAGGCTTCTATGTGCTCCCAAATATCCCTTTGCAGGTTCCATAAAACAGTGCTACCAAACTGCTCAAAGAAAACAAAGGTGTAACTCTCTGTGATGAATTCACCTATCACAAAGAAATTTCTCGGAAAGCTTCTTTTCAGATTTTATCCCAGGATATTTCCTTTTACAACATCGACTTCCATGGGCTCCCAAATATCCCATCTCATACACCACAAAACTGTGATGCTTAACTGCTCTCTCAGCAGAAAGTTTTCCTCTATGATGAATGTACACATCACACAGGAGTTCTCAGAAACTTTCTCTCCAGTTTTTACCTGAAGATATTACCTGTTTCATCCTTGGCCTGTATCCTCTCCTGAATATCCCTTTGCATATTCCACAATAACAGTGTTAACAAACTGCTCAATGAAAAGAAAGATTTAACTCTGTGAGATGAATTCAACCATCACAAAAACTCTCTTCTTTCTAGGTTTATCTTAGGGTATTTCCTTTTTCGCCACAGGCTTCTCTGTTCTGTGAATATCCCTTTGTAGATTCCACTAAAACAGGGTTACCAAACTGTTCAATGAAAAGAACTGTTTACCTCTGGGAGATAAACTCACCCTATACAAAGAAATTTCTCAGAAATTTCCCTTCTAGTTTTTATCTGTGCATATTTACTTTTAAACCATCAGCCACACTGTGCTCTCAAATATCTCTTCTCAGACACCACAAAAACAGTGATGCTAAACCACTCAATGAACAAAATGGATTATCTTTATGTATTGAATGCACACCTCACAAAACAGCTTCTGAAAAACCTTCTCTCCAGTTTTTATCTGAAGATATTTCCATTTTCACCAGAGGCATATATGATCTCCCAAAAATCCCTTTGCAGATTCCCCAAAAACAGTGTTACCAAACTGTTCAATGAAAACAAAGGTGTTACTCTGTGAGATGAATTCACACAACACAGCTGTTTCTCAGAAAATTTCTTTCTCGTTTTTATCTGAGAATATTTACTTTTTCACCATAGACCTCAATGCACTCTGAGATATCCCATTGCAGATTCCACGATAAAAGTGTTACCCATCTTCTCAATGAAAAGAGTGGTGTCACTCTCTGAGGTGAAATCCTACATCACATAGAAGCTTCTCAGAAATATTCTTTCTAGATTTTATCTGAGGATATTTCCTTTGTTACCATCGGCTTCAATGCAATCCAAATTATCCCCTCTCAGATGCCCCAATAACAGTGTTACCAAACTGCTTCATGAAAAGAATCATGTAACTCTTTGCAATTTGTCTAAAGCTTCTTTTTAGTTTTCGTATGTTGATATTTCCTTTTTCACCGTTTTCCTCAATGCTTGTGTATATGCCTTTGCAGATTCCATGAAAATAGTGTTAGCAAACTGCTCCATGAAAAGCTAGGTGTATTTCAGTGAGATGAATTCAAACATCGGAAAGCAGGTTCTCAGAAAGATTCTTTTTGGTTTTTGTCTGAGAATATTTGCATTGCCACCATAGGCTTCAATGCGCTCTTAGATATCTCTTCTCAGACACCACCAAAACAGTGACGCCAAAGTGCGCCCTCTACAGAAATGTTTACTTCTACAAGATGAATACACACAACACAGAGGAGTTTCTACGAATGCTTCTTTCTCATTTTTGTCTGAGGGTATTTCGTTTTTCACCATATTCCTCAATGCGCTCCTGAATATCCCATTGCAGATTAAAGCAAAAAACTGTTAGCAATCTTCTCAATGAAAAGAAGAGTGTTACTCGGTGAGATGAATTCACACATCACAAAGCAGTTTCACAGAAAACTTCCTTTTGCTTTCTATCAGAGGATATTTCCTTTGTCACCTTAGGCTTCAACACAGTCCAGAATATCCTTTCTGAGATTCCTCAAAAACACTGCTACTAAACTGCTCTGAAAGAATGGTGGAATTCCGTGAGAGGAATTCACACATCAAAAAGTTCTTTCTCAGAAACCTTCTTTCTAATTTTTAACTGAGAATATTTCCTAGTCTTCAAAGCGCTCCCAAATATCCCTTTGTAGATTCCATGAAAACAGTATTAGCAAACTCCTCCATGAAAAGAAAGGTGTAACTCTGTGAGATGACCTCACGCATCACAGGAAACTTTCTAAGAAAACTTCTTTCTAGTGTTTATCTGAGGATATTTCCTTTGTCACCATAGGCTTTAATGCGATCAAAAATATCCCTTCTCAGATTCCCCAAAAACAGTGCTACCAAACTGATCCATGAAAGGAATGGTGTAACACTGTGAGCTGAATTAACAACTCAAGAAGCAGTTTCTCTATATGCTTCTTTCTAATTTTTATTTGAGGATATTTCCTTTACCACCATAAGCTTCAATAAGCTTGGAAATATCCCATTGCAGAATCCAAGAAAAGAGTGTTAGCAACCTGGTCAATCAAAAGAACAGTGTAACTCTGTGAGGTGAATTCAAACATCACAAAGCAGTTTCTCAGAAAGCTGCATTCTACTTATTATCTTAGGATATTTCCATTTTCACTAAATGAATCGATGTGCTCCTAAATATCCCTTAGCAGATTTCACAAAAAAAGTGTGAGCAAACTGCTCCTTGAAAAAAATGGTGTAACCCTGTGAGATGAAATCACACATCATGAGGAATTTTCTCAGAAAGCTTCTTTCTATTTTTTGTCTGATGATATTTCCTATATTACCATAGACTTCAATGTGATCCAAAACATCCTATTGCAGATTTCACGAAAACAGTGTTATTAAAATGTTCAATGAAAACACTGATATAACTTTGTGAGATGAATTCACACATCACAAAGCGGTTTCCCAGAAAGCTTCTTTCTAGTTTTTTTCTGAGGATATTTCCTTTTCCACCATAGGCCTCCATGTGTTCTGGAATATCCCTTCACACATTCAACGAAAAAAGTGTTTGCAAACTTCTCCATGAAAAGTATGGTGTAACTCTGTGAGATGAATTCACACATCATAAAGAAGTTTCTCAGAAAGTTTCTTTCTAGATTTTACCTGAGGATATTTCCTTAGTCAACGTAGACTTCAATGTGATCCAAAATATCCCTTAATGATCCCCAAAAAGCAGTGCTACCAAACTGCTTGATGAAAAGAATTGTGAGCTCTGTGAGATGAATTAACGTATCACAAAGAGGTTTCTCAGAATGTTTCTTTCTAGTTTTATATGAGGATACTTCCCTTCCTGTTATACACTCCATTGCGCTCCCAAATATCACTTTGCAGAATCCATGAAAACAGTATGAGCAAGCTACTCTATGAAAAGAAAAGTGTAACACTGTGAGATAAATTTACGTATCACAAAGCAGTTTCTCAGAATCCTTCTTTCTTGCTTTATCTGAGGGTATTTCCTTTTTCACCACAGGCCTCAAAGCACTGGCGAATATCACATTGCAGTTTCTGTGTAAACAGTGTTAGGAAACTTCTCAATGAGAAGAATGGTGTAACTCTGTGAGATGAATTCACACATCACAAATCAGTTTCTCTGAAAAATTCTCTCAAGTATTTATTTGAGGATATTACTTTGTCACCATAGGTTTCAAAGTGATGAAAAATACCCCTTCTCAGATTGCCCAAGAAGTGTCAGCAAATGTCTGTATAGAAGAGTGTTGTAAGTCTGTGAGAAGAATTCACACACCACCAAGCAGTTTCTCAGAAAGCTTCTTTCTAGTTTATATCTGAGGATAATTTCTTTGTCACCATAGGCTTCAATGCAATCCAACGTATCCCTTCTCAGATCAGCAAAAGCAGTGCTACCAAACTGAACTATGAAAAGAATCGTGTAACTCTGTGGAATGAATTAACATGTCACAAGGCAGTTTCTCAGAAAGCTTCTTTCTAGCTTTTATATGATATTATTTAATTTGTCACCATAAGCATGAATGCGCTGTGAAATATCCCATTGCAGATTCCAAGAAAACAGTGTTGGCAATCTGTTCAATGAAAAGAATAGTGTAAGTCTGTAAAATGAATTCACACATTACAAAGGACTTTCTCAGAAACCTTCTTTCTAGTTTTTATCTGCGGTTATTTTCTTTATCAACATAGGCCTCAATGCCCTCCAAAATATCCCTTTGCAGATTCCACGAAAACCGTTTTAGCAAACTGCTGCATGAAAAGAAAGGTGTAACTCTGTGTGATGAAGTCACACATCACAGAGAACTTTCCAGAAAGCTTCTTTCTAGTTTTTATTTGAGGATATTTCCTTCTTCACTATAGGGCTCAATGTGCTTCCAAGTATCACTTTGCAGATTCCATGAAAAGAGTGTTAGCAAGCTGCTGCTTGAAAGTAAAGGTGTAACTCTGTGAGAAGAATTCACACATCACAAGGATCTTTCTCAGAAATCTTCTTTCAGTTTTTGTCTGAGGATATTTCCTTTGTCACCATAGGCTTCAATGTGATCCAAAATACCCCTTCTCAGATTCCCCAAACACAGTACTCCCCAACTGATCCATGAAAATTATCGTGTAACTCTGCGAGGTGAATTAGCACATCACTAAGCAAATTCTCAGAAATCTTCTTTCTGGTTTTTGTCTGAGGATATCTCCTTTGTCACCATAAGCTTCTATGCACTCCGACATATCCCATTGCAGATTCCAAGAAAACAGTGTTAGCAAACTGATCAATGAAAAGAACAGTGTAACTCAGTGAGATGAATTCACACATTACAAAGCAGTTTCTCAGAAACCTTCTTTCTAGTTTTTAACTGGGCATATTTCCTTTTTCACAATATACCTAAATGCTGTCCCAAATATCCGTTTGCAGATTGTACGAAAACTGTGTTAGCAAACTACTCCATGAAAAGAATGGTGTAACTCTATGAGATGAATTCACTCCTCATCACAAAGAACTTTCTCAGAAGACTTCTTTCTAATTTGTATCTGAGGATATTTCCTTTGTCACTCTAGACTTCAATGTGACCCAAAATATCTCTTCTCAGATTCCCCAGAAACACTGCTACAAAACTGCTCCATGAAAGAATCGTGTAAGTCGGTGAGATGAATTCCCAAACCACAAAGCAGTTTCTCAGAAAGCTTCTTTCTTGTATTTCTCTAGGGATATTTCCTTTGTCACAATAACCTTCAATTTTCTCTGAAATATCCCATTGCATATTCCAAGAAAACAGTGTTAGAAAACTTCAGAATGGAAAATACAGTGTAACTCTGTGAGATGAATTCACATATCACAAAAGAGTTTCTCAGAAAGATTTTTGTTTTTTTCTCTGAGGATATTTCGTTTATCACCATAGGCTACAATGCACTCCCAAATATCCTATTGCAAATTCCACGAAAACTGTGTTATCAAACTGCTACATGCAAATAAATGTGTAACTCTGTGAAATAAATTCACACATCACAAGGAACTTTTTCAGAAAGATTCTTCGTAGTTTTTATCAGAGGATATTTTCTTTGTCACCATTGGCATCAATATGATCCAAAATCTCTCTCAGATTCCACAAAAACAGTGCTAAAAACTGATCCATGAAAAGCATCGTGCAATGCTGTGAGATGAATTAACACATCACAAACTTCAGAAACTTCTTTCTAGTTTTCTTTTTTTTTTTCTCAATCAACGTTGACCAGGTTGGCCTCGAATGTGTGGCCTCGCCTCCCCAAGTGCCAGGGCAACTGGCCTGAGCCACCGCGGCTCCCTCTAGTTTTCATATGAGGATATTTCCATTGTCACCATAGGCTTCAATGTGGTCCGAAATATCCCATAGCAGATTCCAAGAAAAGAGTGTTAGCAAACTGCTCCATGAAAAGAAGAGTTTAACACTGTGAGATGAATTCACACATCACTATGCAGTTGCACGGAAGGATTCTTTCTAATTTTGATCTGAAGATATTTCCCTTTCACTGTAGACTTCAATGTAATTCAAAATATGCCTTCTCAGAATCCCCATAAATAGTGCTAACAAAGAGCTCCATAAAAGCAGTGGTGTATCTCTAACAGATGAATTCACACATCACAAAGCTGTTTCTCAGAAATCTTCCTTCTAGCTTTTATCAGAGGTTTTATCCTTTTTGTCCATATTCCTCAATGTGCTATGGAATATCCCATTGCAGATTCCACTAATAAAGTATTGACTAGCTTCTCAATGAAGAGAAAGGTGTAACTCTGTTTGAAGAATGTACACATCCCAAGGCAAATTCACATAAAGCTTTTTTTTTGGTTTTTATCTGAGGATAATTCCTTTGTCACCATAGGCTTCAAGGTGCTCCCAATTATGCTATTGCAGATTCCACGAAAACAGTGTTATCAAGCTGCTAAATGAAAAGAACAGTGTGTCTTTCTAAGTTGAATTCACACATCACTAAACAGTTTCTCAGAAAGTTTCTTTCTAGTTTTTATCTGGGGATATATATTTTTTTACTGTAGTTCTCAATGCACTCCCAAATATCCCTTTGCAGATTCCACAAAAATGGTGTTAGCAAATTGCTCCATGTAAAGAAAGGTCTACATTTCTGAGATGAATTCATACATCTCAAAGGACGTTCTCCAAATATTTCTTTCTAGTTTTATCTGAGGTTATTTCCTTTGACAACATAGGCTTCAATGCGATCCAAAATATCCCTTCTTAGATTCCCCAAAAACAGTGCTACCAAACTGAACCATGAAAAGAATCGTGTAACTCTGTGAAATGAATTAACACATCACAATGCTGTTTTATAGAAAGCTTCTTTCTAGTTTTTATCTGAGGATAATTCCTTTGTCACCTTAAACTTCAATGCACTTCAAAATATCCTTCTTCAGATTCTAAGAAAACAGTTTTAGCAAACTTCTCAATGAAAAGAACAGTGTAAATCCGTAAGGTGAATTCACACATAAAAAAGCAGTTTCTCAGAAAGCTTCTTTCTAGTTTTTATCTGAGGATATTTACTTTTTAACCATAGGCCTCAATGTGCTAAAAAATATCCCTTCGCAGGTTCCACGAAAACAGTGTTAGCAAACTTCTCCATGTAAAGAAAGATGTAAGTCTGTGAGATGAATTCACACATTACAAAAAACTGTTTCAGAAAGCTTTTTTCTATTTTTTATATGAGGATATTTCATTTGTCACCATACTTTTCAGTGCGATCTAAATTATCTCTTCTCAGATTCCCCAAAAACAGTGCTACCAAATTGATCCATGAAAACAATTGTGAAACTCTGTGATATAAATTCACACATCACAAAGCACTTTCTCAGAAAGCTTTTTTTTAATGTTTGTCTGAGGATACTTTGTTTGTCATCATATGTTTCATCCACTCCCAAATATCCTAATGCAGATTCCACAAAAACAGGGTTAGCAAACTGCTCCAAGAATTGAATCATGTAACTCTGTCAGATGAATTCACACGTCACAAAGCAATTTCTGAGAAATCTTCTTTCCAGATTTTATCTCAGGTATTTTCTTTTTCACCATAGGCATCAATGAGATCCAAAATATCCCTTTGCAGACTCCCCCAAAACAGTGCTACCAACCTGCTGCATAAAAATGTAGTGTAACTCTGTGAGATGAATTCACACATCAAAAAGTTGTTTCTCAGAAAGATTCTTTTTAAGATTTTATCTGAGAATATTTCCTTTTTCACCATATTCCTCAATGCCCACCTGAACATCCCATTGCAGATTCCACGAGTAAAGTGTTAGCAAATTTCTCAGTGAAAAGAATGGTGTAACTCAGTGAGATGAATTCACACATCACAAATAGCTTTCTGAGAAAGATTCTTTTAGGTTTTTATCTGAGGATATTTCCTTTGTCGCCATAAACTTCAATGTGCTCCCAAATATTTTATTGCAGACTACATGAAAACAGTGTTATCAACCTGCTCAATGAAAAGTACAGTATAACTCTGTAAGATGAATTCACGAATCACAAAGCAGTTTCTCAGAAAGTTTCTTTCTAGTTTTTTTTCTAAGGATATTTCCTTTTAGGTCTGAATTAGCTTCCAAATATCCCTTTGCAGATTCCATGAAAACAGTGTTAGCAAACTTTTCCATGAAAAGAAATGTATAAATCTGTGAGATGAATGCAAACATCTCAAAGAATTTTCTCAGAAAGCTTCTTTCCAATTTTTCTCTGAAGATACTGACTTTGTCACCATATGCTTCTATGCGATCCAAAATATTCCTTCTCAGATTTACCAAAAACAGTGCTACCAAACTGATCCATGAAAAGAATCATGTAACTCTGTGAGATGAATTAACACATCACCAAGCGGTTTCTCAGAAAGCTTCTTTCTAGTTTTAATATGAGGATATTTCCTTTGTCACCATAAGTTTCAAAGCACTCTGAAATATCACATTGCAGATCCAAGAAAGCAGTTTAGCAAGCTCTTCAATGAAAATAATAGTGTAACACTGTGAGATGAATTCTCAAATCAAAAAGGAGGTTCTCAGAAAGTTTCTTTCTAGTTTTTATCTGAGGATATTTTCTTTTTCACCATGGGCTTCAATGCACTCCCAAATATTCCTTTGAAGATTCCACGAGAACAGTGTTAGCAAAGTGCTCCATGGAAAGAAAAGTGCAAATCTGTGAGTTGAGTTCACACATCACAAAGCAGTTTCACAGAAATCTTCTTTTTGGTTTTTCTATGAGGATATTTCCTTTGTCACCACTGGCTGCAATGTTCACCCAAGTATCCTATTTCAGATTCCACAAAAACAATGTTATCAAACTGCTACATGAAAGGAAAGGTGTAACTCTGTGAGATAAATTCACACATCACAAAAACTTTCTCATAAAACTTCTTTCTAGTTGTTATCTGAGGATATTTTCTTTGTCAACCCTGGCTCAAAGTGATCCAAAATATCCTCTTTCAGAGTTCACAAAAACAGTGCTAAGAAACTGATCCATGAAAAGCATCTTGCAATGCTGTGAGATTTATTAAGAGATCACAAAGTGGTATAGCAGAAAGCTTCTTTCTAATTTTTATAGGAGGACATTTCCATTGTCACCATAGGCTTCAATGCAGTCTGAAATATCCCGTAGCAGATTACAATAAATGAGTTGTAGCAAACTGCTGTATGAAAAGAACAGTTTAATTCTGTGAGATGAATTCACACATCACTAAGCAGTTTCACAGAAGGCTTTTTTATAATTTTAATCTAAGGATATTTACTTTTCACCATAGACTTCAATGGTATTCAAAATATGCCTTCTCAGATTCCCCAAAAATAGTGCTACCAAACAGCTCCTTAAAAACCGTGGTGTAACTCTGAGAGATGAGTTCACACATCACAGAGCTGTTTCTCATAAAACTTCTTTCTAAATATCTCAGAGGTTATATCCCTTTTGACCATTTTCCTCCATGTACTATGGAATATCCCATTGCAGATTCCACGAAAAAGGTATTGGCAATTTTCTCAATGAAAATAAAGTTGTAACTCTGTCTGATGAATTCACACATCCCAAAGCAGTCTCACAGAAAGTTTCTTTTTGGTTTTTATCTGAGGATAATACCTTTGGCACCATAGGCTTCAATGTGGTTCCAAATATCCTATTGCAGATTCCACGAAAACAATGTTAGCAAACTTCTCAATGAACAGAATGGTGTGTCTCTGTAAATTAAATTCACGCAATACAAAGTAGTTCCTCAGGAAGCTTCTTTTTGGTTTTACTATGAGGATATTTTCTTTGTCACCATAGGCTTCAATATGTTCCCAACTGTCGTACTGCAGATTCCACAAAAACAGTGTTAGCAAACTGCTGAAAGAAAAGAATCATGTAACTCTGTGAGGTGAATTCACATATCACAAAGTAATTTCTCAGAAAGCTTATTTCTAGTTTCTATCTGAGGATATTTCCTTTGTAACCAAAGACTTCAATGCAATTCAAAATATCCCTTCTCAGATTCACCAAAAACAGTGATATGGAGCTGCTCGAAGAAAAGGGTTGTGTAACTCTCTGAGATGAATTCCCACATTTCAAACCATTTTCTCAGAAAGCTTCTTTGTAGTTTTTATCTGAGGATATTTCCTTGTTCACCATAGGCTGAACTCGATCCCAAATATCCCTTTGTAGATTATGCAAAAACAGTGTTAGCAAACTACTCCATGAAAAGAAAGTTGTTACTCTGTGAGATGAATGCACAAATCACAAAGATATTTTTATCTGAGGATATTTCCTTTGTCACCATATTCTTCAATGGCATTCAAATATCCCTTCTCAGATTTCGGAAAAACAGTGTTACCAAACTGTTCCATGAAAAGAATGGTGTAACTCTGTGAGATAAATTCATACATCACAAAGCTGTTTCTCAGAAACTTTCCTTCGAGTTTTTATGTGAGGATATTTGCTTTTCAGCATGGGCCTCAACGTGCTTTCGAATATCCCTTCGCAGATCCCACAAAAACAGTTTTAGCAAACTGCTCCAGGAAGAGAAAGTTGTTACTCTGTGAGATGAATACACATATCACAAAGCAGTTTCTCAGAAAGCTTCTTTTTGTTATTTTTCTGAGGATTATTCCCATGTCACCATAGTCTTCATTGTGCTCCCAAATATCCTATTGCAGATTCTCCAAAAAGAGTGCTAACATACTGCTCCACGAAAGGAATGGTGTAACTCGGTGAAATGAATTCAAACATCACAAATCTGTTTCTCAGTAAGCTTCTTACTAGTTTTTATCAGAGGATATTTTGCTTTTCTCCATATTCCTCTATGTCCTCCCAAACATTGTATTGCAGATTCCTCAAAAAAAGTGTTAGCACACTTCTCAATAGAAGGAATGGTGTAGCTTTGTGAGATGAATTCACACATCATAAAGCAGTTTCACAGAAAGCTTCTTTTTGGTTTTTATCTGAGGATATTTACTTTGTCACCATAGGCTTCACTGTGCTCCCAAATATCCTATTGCAAGTTCCACTAAAATGGTGTTAACAAACTACTGCAAGAAAAGAGTCATGTAATTCGGTGAGATGAATTCACACATAACAAAGCAGTTTCTCAGAAAGCTTCTTTCTACTTTTTATCTGAGGATTTCCTTTGTCACCATAGTCTTCCATGCAATACAAAATATCCTGTCTCAGATTCACCAACAACAGTGCTACCAACCTGTTCCATGAGAAGAGTGGTGAAACACTTTGAGATGAATTCACACATCACAAAGCAGTTTCTCAGAAAGTTTCTTTCTAGTTTTTAATCTGAGGATATTTCCTTTTTCACTATAAGCCTCAACTCACTTCCAAATATCCCTTTGAAGATTCTACAAAAAGATTGTTAGCAAACTGTTCCAAGAAAAGAATCGTGTAACTCTGTGAGATGAATTCACCCATGACAAAGAAGTTTCTCAGAGTGTTTCTTTCTAGTACTTATCTGAATATATTTTCTATGTCACCATATGCTTCAATGCCATCCAAAATATCCCTTCTTAGGTACCCCAAAAGCAGTGATACCGAAATGCTCCATGATAAGAGTGGTGTAACTCTGTGAGATGAATTCACACACCACAAAGCAGTTTCTCGAAAATCTTCTTTCTAGTGTTTATTGGAGGATGTTTCCTTTTTCAGGATATTCCTCAAAGGGCTACCGAATATCCCATTGCAGATTCCACGCAAATAGTGTTAGCAAACTTCTCAGTGAAAAGAACAGTGTAACCCTGGGAGATGAATTCACATATGACAAAGCAGTTTCTCAGAAATATTCTTTCTAGTTTTTATCTGAGGATGTTTCCTTTTTCACCCTAGGCTTCAATGCACTACAAAATGTCCCTTTGCAGATTCCACGAGAACAGTGATAGCAAATTACTCCATGAAAAGAAATGTGTAACTCTGTGAGATGAATTCAGGCATCACAAGGAACTTTCTCAGAAATTTTCTTTCTAGTATTAAACCTGAGGATATTTCCTTTGTCACGTTAGGCTTCAATACGATCTGAAATAACCTTTTAGCAATCCCCCAAAACAGTGCTACCAAACTGATTCATGAAAAGGATCATGTAACTCTGTAAAATGAATGCACACAACACAAAGAAGTTTGTCAGAAACTTTCTTTCTAGTTTTTGCCTGTGTATATTTCCTTTTTCACCATAGGCCTCAATGCGCTCCCAAATATCTCTTCACAGATTCCATGGAAACAGTGTTAGCAAACTGCTCCATGCAAGAAAAGGTGTAAATCTTTGAGATGAATTCACACATCACAAGGAACTTTCTCAGAAAACTTCTTTGTAGTTTTTATCTGAGGATATTTCTGTTGTCACCATAAGCTTCAATGCACTCTGAAATATCCCAACTGAAAAGAGGATTCCCTCTTTTTCAATTGATTGGAATAGTTTCAGAAGGAATGGTACTAGCTCCTCCTTGTACCTCTGGTAGAATTCAGCTGTGAATCCATCAGGTACTGGACTTTTTTGGTGGGTAGGCTATTAATTATTGCCTCAATTTCAGAGCCTGCTATTGGTCTATTCAGGGATTCAACTTATTCCTGGTTTAGTCCTGGAAGGGTGTAAGTGTCCAGGAAAATATCAATTTCTTCTGGATTTTCTAGTTGATTTGCATAGAGGTGTTTATAGTATTCTCTGATGGTAGTTTTTATTTCTAAGGGGTCCGTGGTGATATCCCCTTTATCATTTTTAATGGCATCTATTTGATTCTTCTCCCATTTCTTCTTTATTAGTCTTGCTAGCGGTCTGTCAGTTTTGTTGATTTTTTCAAAAAACCAACTCCTGGATTCATTGATTTTTTGGAGGGTTTTTTGTGTCTCTATCTCCTTC
>NW_012117799.1:616534-616993 GCF_000951035.1 Colobus angolensis palliatus
ATATTTAGGATAGTTAGCTCTTCCTGTTGAATTGATCCCTTTACCATTATGTAATGGCCTTCTTTGTCTCTTTTGATGTTTGATGTTTTAAAGTCTATTTTATCAGAGACTAGGATTGCAACCCCTGCTTTTTTTGTTCTCCATTTGCTGGTAGATCTTCCTCTATCCCTTTATTTTGAGCCTATGTATATCTCTGCATGTGAGATGGGTCTCCTGTATAAAGCAGACTGATGGGTCTTGACTCATTACCCAGTTTGCCAGTCTGTCTCTTTTAATTGGAGCATTTAGTCCATTAACATTGAAGGTTAATATTGATATATGTGAACTTGATCCTGCGATTATGATACTAACTGGTTATTTTGCTCGTTAGTTGATGCAGTTTCTTCCTAGCCTCATTGGTCTTTACATTTTGGCATGTTTTTGCAATGGCTGGTACCGGTTGTTCCTTTCCATGTTTAG
>NW_012117799.1:624584-629269 GCF_000951035.1 Colobus angolensis palliatus
TTGCTTGAGGTCCACTCCAGACCCTGTTTGCCTGGGTATCAGCAGCAGAGGTTGCAGAAGATAGAATATTGCTGAACAGCGAGTGTACCTGTCTTATTCCTACTTTGGGAGCTTCCTCTCAGGGGTGTACTCCACCCTGTGAGGTGTAGGGTGTCAGACTTCCCCTAGTGGGGGATATCTCCCAGTTAGGCTACTCAGGGGTCAGGGACCCACTTGCGCAACTAGTCTGTCCGTTCTCAGATCTCAACCTCTGTGTTGGGAGGTCCCCTGCTCTCTGCAACGCTGTCAGACAGAGTCGTTTTCATCTGCACAGGCCTCTGCTGCTTCCCCTGTTGTTTCTTTTAGCTGTGCCCTGTCCCCAGAGGTCCTTTCTAGTTTGTATCTGGGGATATTTCGTTTTTCACAATAGGGCTTGGTGTGCTTCCAAATATCCCTTTGCAGATTACACGAAAACAGTGTTAGCAAACTGCTTCTTGAAAGAAAGGTATAGCTCTGTGAGATGAATTCACAAATCACAAAGCAGTTTCTCAGAAAGCTTCTTTCTAGTTTTCATCTGAGGATATTTCATTTTACACCATAGGCGTCAAAGTGCTCCCAAATATCCATTTGTAGATTCCACAAAAAATGTGTTAGCAAAGTGCTCCATGAAAAGAAACGTGTAAGTCTGAGAAGTGAATTCACACATCACCAGGCTGTTTCTTGGAATGCTTCTTTCTTGTTTTAGTCTGAGGGTATTTCCTTTGTCACCATAGGCTTTAATGCACTCCCAAATATTCTATTGCAGACTCCACAAAGACAATGTTACAAAACACCATCAAGAAAAAATTGTGTTATTCTGTGAGACGAATTCACACATCACAAATAAGCTTCACATAAAACTTCTATCCAGTATTTTCCTGGGGATATTTCCTTTGTCACCCTAGGCTTCAATGTGATCCAAAATTTCCCTTCTCAGATTCCTCGAAAATAGTGCTACCAAACTGATCCACGAAAAGAATGGTGGAATTCTATGACATAAATTCACACTTCACAAAGCTGTATCTCAGAGAGATTCTCTCTTGTATTTATATGGGGATAGTTTCTTTTGCCATATTCCTCAATGCGATCTGGAACATCCCACTGCACATTCCATGAAAAATATGTTAGCAAACATCTCAATGAACAGAACAGTGTACCTCTTTGAGGTAAATTCTCACATCACAAAGAAGTTTCTCAGAAAGTTTCCTTCTAGATTTTATCTGATGATATTTCTTTGTCAATGAAGGCTTCAATGTGATTCAAAATATCCCTTCTCCGATTCCCCAAAAACGCTGCTACCAAACTCCTCCTAGAAAAGGATCATGCAGCCATGTGAGATGAATTAGCATATCAGAAAGCGGTTTCCTAGAAAGCTTCTTTCTAGTTTTTGTATGTGGATATTTCCTTTGTCACTATAAGCTTCAATGCCCTCCACAATATCCGACTGCATATTCCATGAATACAGTGTTAGCAAACTGCTCAATTAAAAGAACAGTGTAACTCAGTGAGATGAATTCACACATAACAAAGCACTTTCTCAGAAAGCTTTTGAACATAGGCTTCAATGCACTTCCAAATATCCCTTTGCATATTCCACGAAAAAAGTGTGAGCAAAGGGCTCAGTGAGAAGAATTGTGTAACTCGGTGAGACGAATTCACACATCACAAAACAGTTTCTCAGAAAGATTCTTTCTAGCTTTTATCTGAGGATATTTTCTTTTCCACCACACGCTTCAATGCACACCAAATTACCCCTTTGCAGATACCATGAAAGGAATGTTAGCAAACTACTCCATGAAAAGAGAAGTGTAAATCTGTGAGATGAATGCACACATTACAAAGAAGTTTCTCAGAAAGCTTCTTTCTAGTTTTTATCTGAGGATATTTCCTTAGTCACCATTGGCTTCAATGGGATCCAAAATATCCCTTCTCAGTTTCCCCAAAAACAGTGCTACCAAACTGCTACAAGAAAACAATTATGTAACTCCTTGAGATGAATTAACCCATCACAAGGTGGTTTCTCAGAATGCTTCTTTCTAGTTTTTATTTGAGGATATGTCCTTTGTCACCATAAACTTCAAGGTGTTCTGAAATATCCCATTGCAGATACTAATAAAACAGTGTTAGCAAACTGCTCGATGAATTGAACAGTGTAACTCTGTGAGATGAATTCACACATCACAAAGAAATTCCTCAGAAAGTTTCTTTCAAGTTTTTATCTGTCAATATTTTCTTTGTCACCATAGGCTTCAATGCATACCAAAATATTCCACCATCTCAGATTCCCCAAAAACAGTGCTACAAAACAGATCCATGAAAAGAATTGTGTAACTCCATGAGATGAATTAACGCATCCAAAAGAGGTTTCTCGCAAAATTTCTTTCTTGTTTTTATCTGAAGATATTTCCTTTTTCACTATAGGCCTCAATGCCTTCCCTAATATTTGTTGGCAGATTCCACGAAAAGAGTGTTAGCAAGCTGCTCCATGAAAACGAAGGTGTAACTGTGTGAGGTGAATTCAGACATCACAAAGAACTTTTTCAGAAAGCTTCTTTCTGGTTTTTATCTGAGGATATTTCCTTTGTCACAATAGGCTTCAATGCAATACAAAATATCCCTTTTCAGATTCCCCAAAACAATGCTACCAAAGTGCTCCATGAAAACAGTAGTGTAATTCTGTGAGATGAATACACACATTAAAAGGTGTTTCTCAGAGACCTTCTTTCTAGTTTTTTTGTGAGGATATTTCATTTTTCACTGTAACCCTCAATGCACTCCTAAATGTCCTATTGCAGATTAAACGAAAACAGTGTTAGCACTTTTCTCAATGAAATGAGTGGTCTAAATCTGTGAGATGAGTTCACACATGACAAAGCAGTTTCTCAGAAAGCTTCCTTTTTGGTTTTATCTGAAGATATTTCCATTGTCACCATAGGCTTCCATCCACTCCCAAGTATCCTATTACAGATTCCATGAACCAGTATATCAGACTGCTCAATGAACAGAATGGTGTAACTCTGTGAGATGAATTCACACATCACAAAGCAGTTTCTCAGAAAGCTTCTTTCTAGTTATTATTGAAGGATAATTCCTTTTTCACCATAGTCTTCAATGCGCTCCCGAATATACCTTTGCAGATTCCATGAAACCAATGTTACCAAACTGCTCAATTGAAAGAATGATGTAACTCTGTGAGATGGATTCACACATCACAAATCAGCTTCACAGAAAGCTTTCCCAGTTTTATTGAAGTATTTCCTTTGTCACCATACACTTCAATGTGCTCCAAAATATCCAATTGCAGTTTCCAAGAAAGCAGTATTAGCAAACTGCTCAATGAAACGTACAGTGTAACTCTGTGAGATTAATTCGAACACCACAAAGCAATTTCTCAGAAAGCTTCTCTCTAAGTATTATCCGAGGGTATTTCCTTTGTCACCATATGCTTCAATGCAATTCCATATTTCCCTTCTCAGATTCCGCAAAAACAGTGCTGGAAAACTGCTCCATAAAAAGAAAGTTATATCTCCGTGAGGTGAATTCACACATAAGAAACAAGTTTCTCAGAAAGCTTCTTGCTATTTTTTATCTGAGGATATATCCTAAGTCACCGTAGACATCAATGTGATCCAAAATATCCCTTCTCAGATTCCTCAAAAATGGTGCTACCAAACTGCTCCATGAAATGAATCATGCACTCTGTGAGATGAATTAGCACATCACAATACTGTTTCTGTGAATGCTTCTTTCTATTTATTTTATTTATTATTATTATACTTTAAGTTCTAGGGTACATGTGCATAACATGCAGGTTTATTACATATGTATACTTGTGCCATGTTGGTGTGCTGCACCCATCAACACGTCAGCACCCATCAACTCGTCATTTACATCAGGTATAACTCCCAATGCAATCCCTCCCTCCTCCCTCCTCCCCGTGATATGCCCCTGTGTGTGATGTTCCCCTTCCCGAGTCCAAGTGATCTCATTGTTCAGTTGCCACCTATGAGTGAGAACATGCGGTGTTTGATTTTCTGTTCTTGTGATAGTTTGCTAAGAATGATGGTTTTCAGCTGCATCCATGTCCCTACAAAGGACACAAACACATCCCTTTTTATGGCTGCATAGTGTTCCATGGTGCATATGTGCCACATTTTCTTTATCCAGTCTGTCACTGATGGACATTTGGGTTATGAGGATATTTACTTTGTCAACTTAAGCTACAATACACTCCGAAATACCTCATTGCAGATTCAAAGAAAACAGTGCTAGCAAACTTTTCAATGAAAAGATCAGTGTAACTCTCTAGATGAATTCACACATCACAAACAGTTTCTCAGAAAGCTTCTTTCTAGTTTTATCTGAAGATATTTCCCTTTTCACTATACGCCTCAATACACTCCCAAATATCTCTTTGCAGATTCCATGAACACAATGTCAAGAAGATGCTCTATAATAAGAAGGGTGTAACCCCGTGACATGATTTCACACATCACAAAGAACTTTCACAGAAAGCCTCTTTCTAATTTTTTTTCCTTCTCATTATATATATATATTTTTTAATATACTTTAAGTTCTAGGGTACATGTGCATAACGTGCAGGTTTGTTACACATGTATACTTGTGCAATGTTGGTGTGCTGCACCCATCAACTCGTCAGCACCCAT
>NW_012117799.1:633356-655920 GCF_000951035.1 Colobus angolensis palliatus
AAAATGCAGAAATCACCGGTCTTCTGTGTCCTTCGCGCTGGGAGTTGGAGACTGCAGCTGTTCCTATTCGGCCATCTTGCTCTGCCCCTCGCCTCTTTCTAGTTTTTATCTGAGGTTATTTCCTTTGTAATCATAGGCTTCAATGTGATCAAAAATATCCCTTTGCAGATCCCTGAAAATCCGTGCTACTAAACTGATCAATGAAAGGAATCATGTAACTCTGTGAGATGAATTAACACATAATAAACCAGTTACTCAGAAATCTTTTTTCTCAGTTTTATCTGAGTATATTTCCTATATCACCATAGTTCTCAAAGTGCTCCCAAATATCCCTCTGCAGATTCCATGAAAAGAGTGTTTGCAAACTACTCCATGAAAAGAAAGATGTAACTCTGTGAGAAGAATTCACACATCACAAATAAATTTATTAGACCGCTTTCCTATAGTTTTGAACTGAGGATATTTCCTTTGTCACCATAGGCTTCAATGTGATCCAATATATCCCTTCTCAGACTCCCAAAAAACAATGCTGCCAAACTGATCCATGAAAACAGTCGTGTAACTCTGTTAGATGAACTAACACATAACAAAGCGGAGTCTCAGAAAGCTTCTTTTAGTTTCTCTATGAGGACATTTCCTTTTTCACCATAGGCTTCAATGTGCTCTGAAATATCCTGTTGCAGATTCCACAAAAGCAGTGTTATTACACTTCTCAATGAAAAGAATGGTGTAACTCTGTTGGATGAATTCACACAACACAAAACTGTTTCTCAGAAAGCTTCTTTCTAGTTTTATCTGAGGATATTTTCTTTATCACCATAGGCCTCAAAACGTTCCATAATATCCCTTTGCAGATTTCACAAACACACTGTTAGCTCACTGCTCCATGAAAAGAAATGTGTAACTCTGTGAGATGGATTCACACATTACAACGAACTTTCTCAGAAAGCTCCTGTCTAGTTTTTATGTGAGGATATTCTCCTATACACTATAGGCCTCAATGGGCTCCCAAATATCCCTTTGCAGATTCCACGAAAACTAGTTTTTATAGGAGGATATTTCCTTTGTCACCATAGGCCTCATTGCACTCCCAAATATCCCTTTGGAGATTCCACACAAACAGTGTATGCAGATTCTCCATGAAAAGAAAGATAAACCTCTATGAGATTAATTCACATATCACAAGGAAGTTTCTCAGAAAACTTCTTTCTAGTTTTTATCTGATGTTATTTTTTTGTCACCATAGACTTGTTTATGATCTAAAATATCCCTTCTCAGAGTCCCCCAAAACAGTACTACCAAACTTCTCCTTGAAAAGCATCATGTAACTCTGTTAGATGAACTCAAAAATCACAAAGTAGTTTCTCAGAAAGTTTCTTTCTTGTTTTTATCTGAGGATATTTTCTTTGTCACTTTCTTTCTTGTTTTTAGCTGAGGATATTTCCTTTGTCACTATAAGCTTCAATGAGTTCTGAAATATTCCATTGCAGATTCCCAGAAAACAGTGTTGGTAAACTGCTCAATGAAAAAAGCAGTGTAACTCTGTGAAATGAACTCACATATTACAAAGCAGCTTCTCAGAAAGTTTCTTTCTAATTATTATCTGAGGATATTTCTTTTTCCACCACAGGCTTCAATGTGCTCCAAAATATCCCTTCTCAGAAACCACAAACCAGTGATGCCAAAGTGTTCCCTGAACAGAAACGTTTAGCTCTAGGAAGTGAATGCACAAATCACAAGGGATTTTCTCTGAGAGCTTCTCTCCAGTTTTTACCTGGAGAATTTTCATTTTTCACCTTAGGCCTCTATGTGATCCCAAATATCCCATTACAGATTCTTCAAAAACAGTGTTACCAAATTTCTCAATGAGAAGAAAGATTTAACTCTGTGAGATGAATGCACCCAACACAAAGCAGTCTATCAGAAAGCTTCTTTCTAGTTTTTATCTGAGGGTATTTCCTTTTTCACCATAGACTTCTCTGTGCTCCGAATATTCCTTTGTAGATTCCACGAAATCAGGGTTAACAAACTGCTCAATGAAAAGAATGGTTTATCACTGAGAGAAGAATTCATGCATCACAAAGAAATTTCTCAGAAAGCTCCTTTCTCGATTTCATCTGTACAGCATATTTACTTTTCCACCATTAGCCTCAATGCGTTCCCAAATATCTCTTCTCAGACACCACAAAATCAGTGATGCCAAACTTGTCAAGCAACAAAATGGTTTATCTCTCTGAGATGAATACACACATCACAAAACAGTTTCTCATAAACTTTCTCACCAGTTTTTCTCTGACGATATTTTCTTCTTCAACATCAGCCTCTATGAGCTCCAGAATATCCCTTTGCAGAGTCCCCAAAAACAGTGCTACGAAACTGCTCAATGAAAAGAAAGGTGTAACTCTGTCAGATGAAATAACCCATCACAAAGCAGTTTCTCATAAAGCTTCTTTCCAGTTTTTATTTGAGGATGTTTCTTTTTTCACCATTGGTCTCAAGGTGCTCCCAAATATCCCTTTGTGAATCCCAGAAAAGCAGTTTTAGCAAACTGCTCAATGAAAAGAAAGGTGTAACTCAGTGTGATGAACTCACACATCACAAGGAACTTTCTCAGAAAGCTTCTCTGTAATTTTTATCCGAGTATATTTCCTTAGTCACCAAAGGCTTCAATGTGATCCAAAATATTCCTTCTTAGATTTCCCAAAAACGGTGCTACCAAACTGGTCCATGAAAAGGATCGTGTAACTCCATGAGATGATTTAACACATCAGAAGCAGTTTCTCAGAGAGCTCCTTTCTAGTTTTTATAGGAGGATATTTCCTTTGTCACCATAAGCTTCAATGCACTCCTAAATATCCCATTGCAGATTTCAAGAAAACAGTGTTAGCAAACTGCTCAATGAAAAGAAGAGTGTAACACCATGAGGTGAATTTGCTCATCAGAAAGCAGTTTCTAAGAAAGGTTCTTTCTAGTTTTTATGTGAGGGTACTTCCTTTTTCACCATTGGCATCAAAGTGCTCACAAATATCCCTTTCCAGATTCCGAATAAACAGTGATAGTGAAGTGCTACATGAAAAGAAAGGTACAACTCTGTGAAATGAATTCACAAATAACAAAGCAGCTTCTCAGAAAGCTTCTTTTTGGTTTTTGTCAGAGGATACTTTCCTTGTCACCATAGGCTTCAATGTGCTCCCAAATATCCTATTACAGATTCCATGGAAACAGTGTTATCAAACAGCTCAATGAAAACAACAGCATAACCCTGTGAGATGAATTTACACATGCTGAAGCAGTTTGTCAGAAATCTTATTTCTAGTTTCTAATTGAGGATATTTCCTTTGTTACCATAGGCTTCAATGTGACCCAAAATATCCCAAAATATCCCTACTCAGATTCCCCAAAAACAGTGCTACCAAACTGTTTCATGAAAAGGATGGTGTAACTTTGTGAGATGAATTCACATATCACAATGATGTTTCTCAGAAAACTTCTTTCTAGTTTTTATCTGAGGATATTTCCTTTTTCACAATTTTAATCAATGCACTGCACTATATCCCATAGCAGATTAAACGAAAAAAGTGTTAGCAAACTTTTCAATGAAAACCATGGTGTAACTCTGTGAGATGAATTAACACATCACAAAGCAGTTTCACAGAAAGCTTCTTTTTGAACTTTTATCTGTGGATATTTCCTTTGTCACCATTGCCTTCTATGCACTCCAACATATCCTATTGCAGATTACATGAAAACAGTGTTATCAAACTGATCAAAGAAAAGAATGGTAAAACTCTGTAAGATGAATTCATGCATCACAAGGCTGTTTTACAGAAAGTTTTTTCTAGTTTTTTTCTGAGGATATTCCCTTTGACACCATAGGATTCAATGTGATCCAAATATCGCTTCTCATATTGCCCCAAAACAGTGCTACCAAACAGCTCCATGAAAAGAATGGTGTAACTGTGAGATGAATTCACACATCACAAAACTGTTTCTCAGAAAGCTTCTTTCTAGTTTTTTTATGTGGATATTTCCTTTTAAACCACAGGCTTCAATGTGCTCCCAAATATCCCTTCTCAGACACCACAAAAACAGTGATGCCAAAGAGCATCATCAACAGAAATGTTTGGCTCAATGAGATGAACACACACATCACAAAGGAGTTTCTCAGAAAACTTCTTTCCAGTTTTTACCTGAAGATGTTTCCTTTTACACCTTTGGACGCTATGCGCTCCTGAATATCCCTTGCAGATTCCAGAGAAACGATGTTACCAGACTGCTCAATGAAAAGAAAGGTGTAACTCTGTGAGATGAATTCACCCATCACATGGCAGTTTCTCAAAAAGCTTCTTTCTAGTTTTTATATGCAGATATTTCCTTTTAAACCATAGGCTTCAATGTGCTCCCAAATATCCCTTCTTAGACACCACAAAAACAGTGATGCCTAAGTGCTCCATCAACATAAACGTTTAGCTCTATGAAATGAATACACACATTGCAAAGGAGTTTCTCAGAAAGCTTCTCAAGGCCTCAAGGGGCTCCCAAATATCCCTTTGCAAATTCCAGGAAAGGAGTTTTATCAAACTGCTCCTTGAAAAGAAAGGTGTAACTATGTGAGTTGAATTCACACATCACACAGAACTTTCTCAGAAAGCTTCTTTCTAGTTTTTATCTGAGGATACTTCCTTTTTCACCATATTTTTCAATGTGATCCAAAAAAATCCCTTCTCAGATTCCACAAAAACAGTGCAACCAAACTATTCCATGAAAAGCATCGTGTAACTCTGTGAGATGAATTCACAAATCACAAAGTAGTTTCTCAGAAAACTTCTTTCTAGTTTCTGTTTGAGGATATTTCCTTTGTCACCCTAAGGTTCAATGCTCTCCAAAAATATCCCATTGCAGATTCCGAGAAAACAATGTTAGCAAACTGCTCAATGAAAAGAACAGTGTAATTCCGTGAGTTGAATTCACACACACAAAGCAGTTCCTCTGAAAACTTCTTTTTGGTCTTTCTAAGAAGATATTGCCTTTGTCACCATAAGCTTCAATGAGCTCCAAATTATTAGATTGCAGATTCCAAAGAAAACAGAGTAAGCAAACTGCTCAATGTAAAGAACAGTGTAACTCTGTGAAATCAATTCACGTAAGACAAAGAAGTTTCTCAGAACAATACTTTCAAGTTTTTATCTGAGGACACTCCCTTTTTCAAAATTGACATCAAGGCACTCCCAAATATCCCTTTGCATATTCCAGGAAAACAGTGTTAGCAAACTGCTCCAGGAAAAGAAAAGTGTAACTCTGTGAGATGAATTCATACGTCACAAAGACGTTTCTCAGAAAACTTCTTTCTAGTTTTTATGTGAGTATATTTCCTTTGCCACGATAGGCTTCAATGCAACCCAAAATATCACTTGTCAGACTCCCCAAAAACAGTGCTACCAAACTTTTCCATGAAAAGAATGGTGTCACTCTGTGAGATGAATTCACATATCACAAAGATGTTTTTCAGAAAACTTCTTTCTACTTTTTATCTGAGGATATTTCCTTTTTCACCATAGACCTCAATGCGCTCCCAAATATCCAATTGCAAATTCCACGAAAACGGTGTTAGCAAACTCCTCCATGAAAATAAATCGTGTAACCCTGTGAAATAAATTCATTCATCACAAAGAAGTTTCTCGAAAACTTCTTTCAGGTTTTTATCTGAGGATATTTCCTTTGTCACTATAGGCTTCATGCAATAAAATATATCCATTCTCAGATTCCCCCAAAAGAGTGCTACCTAACTGTTCCAAGAAAAGAAAGGTAAAACTCTGTGATAGGAATTCACATATCATAAAGAACTTTCTCAGAGAGCATCTTTCTAGTTTCTTTCTGATATTTCCTTTGTCTACATAGTCTTCAGTGCAACACAAAATATCCCTTCTCAGATCCCCCAAAAACACTGCTACCAAACTGATCCATGAAAAGGATCGTATAACTCTGTGACATGAATTCACAGTCCACCAAGAGGTTTCTCACTAAGCTTCTTTCTACTTCTTATATGAGGATATTTCCTTTGTCACCCCATGCTTCAATCTGCTCTGAAATAACCCATTGCAGATTCCAAGAAAGCAGTGTTAGCAAGCTGCTCAATGAAAAGGATGGTTGAATAAGGTGGATTCACACATCACAAAGCAATTTGTCAGAATGCTTCTTTCTAGTTTTTATCTGAGGATATTTCCTTTTTCACCGTAGGTTTCAATGTTACCCAAAATATCCCTTGTCAGATTCTCCAAAAACACTGCTACCAAATTGATCCATGAAACGAATGGTGTAATTCTGTGAGATGAATTCACAAATCACAAAGCAGTTTCTCAGAATGCTTTTCTCTCGTTTTTTTCCTGAGGATATTTCCTTTCTCACCATAAGCTTTGATGCGCTCTGAAGTATCCCATTGCAGAGTCCAAGAAAACAGTGTCAGCAAACTGCTCCATGAAAATAAAGGTGTAACTCTGTGAGACGAATTCACACATCAGAAAGAAATTCCTCAGAAAGATTCTTTCTGGTTTTTATCTTAGGATATTTCCTTTGTCACTTCAGCCTTCAAGGTGATTCAAAACATTCCTTCTCAGATTCGCCATAAGCTGTGCTACCAAACTGCTCCATGAAAAGAATCGTGTAATGCTGTGAGATGAATTAACACATCACAGCATTTTCTCAGATTGTTTCTCTCCGGTTTCTATATGAGGCTATTTCCTTTTCTACCATAGGCTTCAATGTGCTCCCAAATATTCCTTCTCAGACGCAACACAAACAGTGATGCCAAAGTGTTCCCTGAACAGAAATGTTTAGCTCTATGAGATGAATGAACACATCACAAAGGATTTTCTCAGAATTTTTCTCTCCAGTTTTTACCTGAAGAATTTTCTTTTTTCACCTTATGCCTGTATGCACTCCCAAAAATCCCTCTGTAGATTCCACAAAAACATTTCTGTCACATTTTGCATTAATAGAAAGGTTTAAATCGGTGAGATAAATTCACACATCACAAAGCAGTTTCTCATGAAGTTTCATTCTAGTTTTTATTTGAGGATATTTCCTTTTCCAATGTAAGCTTCAATGTGCTCCCAAATATCCCTTCTACGACACCACAAAAACAGTGATGCCAAAGTGCTCCCTAAAGAGAAACGTTTATCTCTATCAGATGAATGCACACATCACAAAGGAATTTCTCAGAAAGCTTCTTTCCAGATTTTACCTGAAGATATTTCCTCTTTTGTCATTGGATTCTATTGGCTCCTGAGTATCCCTTTGCAGATTCCACAAATGCAGTTATACCAAAATACTCAATGAAAAGAAAGGTGTAATTCTGTGAGATGAATTCAGCCATCACAAAGCAGTTTCTCAGTGAGCTTCTTTCTAGTTTAAATCTGAGGATATTTCCTTTTTCACCATAGTCTTCAATGTGCTCCCAAACATCTACTCTTGGATACCACAAAAACAGTAATGCCAAACTGCTCAATCAACAAAATGTTCATACTCTATGAGATGAATACACAGAAAGTATCTCTCTAGTTTTATCTGAAGTTGTCTCCTTTTTCTCTTTAGGCCTCTAGGAGCTCCCGGATATCCTTTTTCAGATTCTACAAATACTGTGCTACTAAACTGCTCAAAGAAAACAAAGGTGTACCTCGGTGTGATGAATTTATCCATCACAAATAAATTTCTCAGAAGTCTTCTTTCTAGCTTTTTCCTTAGGATATTTATTTTTCCACCATCGGTGTGCATGCACTCCCAAATATCCCTTCTCAGACACGACAAAGACAGTGGTACCAAACTGATCCATGAAAAGAAGCTTGGAACTCTGTGATATGAATTAACATATCACAAAGTGGTTTCTCAGAAAGCTTCTTTCTTGTTTTTATATGAGGATAATTCCTTTTTGACAAAAGGCATCAATACCCTCCAGAATATGACATTACAGATTCCATGAAAACAGTGTCAGCAAACTGCTCCATGGAAAGAGAGGTGTAACTCTGTTAGATGAATTCAGACATCACAAAGCAGTTTCTTGAAAACCTTCTTTCTAGTTTAAATCTGAGGATATTTCCTATGTCCCCATAAGCTTCAATTCAATCCAAAATATCCCATTGCAGATTCCAAGAAAACAGTGTTAGCAATCTGCTCAATGAAAAGAGCAGTGTAACGCTGTGAGGCGAATTCACACATCACAAGGCAGTTTCTCAGAAAGCTTCTATTTGTTTTTTATCAGAGGATATTTTCTTTTTCACTATAGGCATCAATGCGGTCAGGAATATCCCATTGCAGATTCCACAAAAACGCTGTTAGAAAATTGCTCCATGAAAAGAAAGTTTTAATTCTGTGAGGTGAATTCACACATCATAGAGAACTTTCTCAGAAAGCCTCTTTCTAGTTTTTTATCTGTTATTTTCTTTGTCACCATAGGCTTCAATGCGATTCAAAATATCCCTTCTCAGATTCCCCGAAAACAATGCTACCAAATTGATCCATGAAAAATATCATGTAACTCTGTGAGGTGAATTAACACATCACAAAGTGGCTTCTCAGAAAGAATAGTTCTAGTTTTTATATAAAGATATTTCCTATGTCAACATAAGCTTCGATGCTCTCCAAAATATCCCATTGCAGATTCCGAGGAAACAGTGTTAGTAAATGGCTCAATGAAAACTACAGGAATACTGTGAGATGAATTCATGCATTACAAAATGGTTTCTCAGAAAGCTTCTTTCTAGTTTTTATATGAGAATATTTCCTTTTCCACCATAGGCTTCAATGTGCTCCCAAATATCCCTTTTCAGACACCACAAAAACAGTGGTTCCAAGTGCTCCCTCAACAGAAACGTTCAGGTCTATGAGATTAATGCATACATTACCAACGAGTTTCTCTGAAATATTCTCTCCAGTGGAGACCTTAAGAACGTTCTTTTTTCACCTTAGGCATCTATGCACTCCCAATTATCCTACTGCAGATTCCACAAAAACAGTGCTGAAAATCTTCCCCATGAAAAGAATGATGTAACTCTGTGAAATAAATTGAACCATCACAAAGCAGGTTCTCTGAAGCATTTTTCTAGTTTTTATCTGAGAATATTTACTTTTCCACCATAGGCTTCAAGGTGTTTCCAAATATCCCTTCTCAAACACCACAAAAACGGTGGTACCAAAGTGCTCCCTCAAAAGAAACGTTTAGCTCTATGAGATGAATGCACACATCACAAAGAGTTTCTCAGAAAACTTCTCTCCAGTTTTTAGCTGAAGAATTTTCTTTTTACACCTTAGGCCTCTATGTGCTCCCAAATATCCCTCTGGAGATTCCACAAAAACAGTGCTAACAAACTTCTCCATGAAAAGAAAGGTGTAACTCTGTGAGATGTATTCACTGATCACAAAACAGTTTCTCTGAAAGCTTCATTTCTAGCTTAAATCTGAGTATATTTCCTTTTTCACCATAGACTTCAATGTGTTCCTAAATGTCTATTCTCAGATAGCACAAAAACAGCAATGCCAAACTGCTCAATCAACAAAGAGGTTAAACTCCATGAGATGAATACACACAACAAAACTATTTCTCGAGAAGCTTCTCCCTTCTTTTTATCTGAAGTTATTTCCTCTTTCACCATAGGCTTCTGGGAGCTCCCGAATATACCTTTGCAGACTCCTTGAAAACAGGGCTACCAAATTGCTCCATAAAAAGAATCATGTAACTCTGTGAGATGAAATCACAAAACACAAAGCAATTTCTCAGAAACTTTCTTTCTAGTTTTTGTCTGAGGATATTTCCTTTGTCACCCTAAGTGTTGATGCGTTCCAAAGTATCCCATTGTAGATTCCAAGAAAACAGTGGTAGCAAACTGATAAATGAAAGGAATAGTGCAACTCTGTGAGATGAATTCACACATCCCAAAGCAGCTTCTCAGAAAGCTTCTTTTTGGTTTTTATCTGGGGATATTTCCTGTGTCACTGTAGGCTTCAATGAGCTCCAAAATATCCTATTGAAGATTCCATGAAAAGGTTGTGACCAAACTGCTCCATGAAAAGAACGTTGTAACTCTGTGACATGAATTCGCACATCACAAAGCAGTTTCTCAGAAAGCTTCTTTCTAGTTTACATCTAAGGATATTTACTTTTTCACTATGGGACTCAGTGCACTCCCAAATATCCCTTTCAGATTCCACGAAAACAGTGTCAGCAAACTGCTCCATGAAATAAAGATGTAACTCTGTGAGAATAATTCACCCATCACAATGAACATTCTCGTAAAGCTTCCTTCTACTTTTAATCTGAGGATATTTCCTTTGTAATCATAGGCTTTAATGTGACCCAAAATACCCCTTCTCAGATTCCCTTTACTGTTTCCTACAAAAACTGTGCTAGCAAACTGCTCCATGAAAAGAAATTTGTAACACTGTGAGTTAAATTCTCACATGATGAATAACTTTCTCAGAAAGCTTCTTTCTGGTTATTATCTCAGGATATTTCCTTAGTCAACATGTACTTTAATGCAATCCAAAATATCCCTTCTCAGGTTACCCAAAAACAATGCTTCAAAACTGATCCATGAAAACAGTGATGTAATGCTGTGAGATGAATTAACACATCACATAGTAGTTTCTCGGAAAGCTTCTTACTAGTTTTTATGTGAAGATATTTCCTTTGTCACCATAAGTTTCAAGGTGCTCCAAAATATCCCATTGCAGATTCCAAGAAAACACTGTTAGCAAACTCCTTGATGAAAAGAACGGTGTAACTCTGTGAGATGTATTCATACATCACAAAGCTGTTTCTCAGAAAGCATTTTTTTAGTTTTTATCTGAGGATATTTAATTTATCACCCTACGCTTCAATGCAATTCAAAATACCCCTTCTCAAATTCCCAAAAACACTGCTGGGGAATTGCTCCAGGAAAAGAAAGTTGTATCACTGTGAAGTGAATTCACACATCAGAAACAAGTTTCTCAGAAAGCTTATTACTAGTTTTTGTCTCAGGATATTTCCTTTGTCACCATTAACTTCAATGCCCTCCGAAATATCCCATTGCAGTTTCCAGGAAAACAGTGTTAGCAAACTGATCAATGAAAAGAACAGTGTAATGCTGTGAGATGAATTCACACATCAAAAAGCAGATTCTCAGAAAGTTTCTTTCTAATTTTTTTCTGAGGATACTTCCTTTGTAACCATAGGCTTCAGTGCACTCTGAAATATCCTGTTGCAGACTCCACAAAGACTGTGGTATCAAATGGTTCAAAGAAAACAATGATGTAGCTCTGTGAGATGATTTCACCCATCACAAAACAGTTTCTTAGAAAGCTTCTTTTTAGCTTTTATCTGAGAATATTTCCTTTTTCACCATAGGCCTCAATGCACTTCCAAATATCCAATTGCATATTCTGTGAAAACAGTGTTAGCGAATTACTCCTTGAAAAGAAAGATGTACAATTGTGAGGTGAATTCATGCATCACAAATAAGTTTCTCAGATAGCTTCTTTCTAGTTTTTACCTGAGGATAATTCCTTTGTCACCAAATGCTTCAATGCAATCCAAAATATCCCTTCCCAGATTCCTCAAAAGCAGTGCTACCAAACTGTTCCATGAAAAGAATGATGTGGCTCTGTTAGGTGAATTCACACATCACAAAGCACTTTCTCAGAATGTTTCTTTCTAGTTTTTATTTGAGAATATTTCCTTTTTCACTATAGACCTCCATGTGCTCCCAAATATCCCTTTGCAGATTCCACAAAAACAGTGATGACAAAGTGTTCCAAGAAAAGAAAGGGATGTAACTCTGTGAGGGGAACTAACACATCACAAAGTGGTTTCTCAGAGAGATTTTTTTCAGTTTTTATGTGAGGATATTTCCGTTGTCACTATAGGATTAAATGCGATGCAAAAAATTCCTTTTTCGGTTTCCCCGGAACCCTTGTTGTTATTTTGCCCCTTTGAAGGGTTTTTGCACTTTTTTGGGTTGATTTACCCCTTCCCAAGTTGTTTTCGGAAGGTTTTTTTTTGTTTTTTTTTTATTTTTTTTATTTTGTCACCATAAACATCAATGCGTTCTGAAATATTCCATTGCAGATTCCAAGAAAACAGTGTTAGCAAACTGCTTGAAGAAAAGAACAGTGTAACTCAGTGAGTTGAATTCACACATCACAAAAGAGTTTCTCAGAAAGCTTCTTTCTAGTTTTCATATACTGATATTTCCTTTTAGACTATAGGTTTCAGTGTACTCCCAAGTATCCCTTCTCAGATACCACAAAAACAGTGACGCCAAAGTGCTCACTCAATAGAAATGTTTAGCTGTATGAGATGAATACACAAATCACAAGGGACTTTCTCTCAAAGGTTCTCTCTAGTTTTTACCTGGAGAATTTTCCTCTTTCAACTCAAGACTCTATGTGCTCCCAAATATCCCATTACAGATTCCACAAAAGCAGTGTTACCAAACTGTTCAATGAAAACAAAGATTCAACACTGTGAGATGTATTCACCCATCACTAAACAGTCTCTCAGAAAGCTTCTTTCTAGTTTTTTCTGAGGATATTTCCTTTTTCACCGTAGGCTTCTCTGTGCTTCACATATCCCTTTGTAGATTCCACAAAAACAGGGTTAACAAACTGCTCGATGAAAACAATGGTTTACCTCTGGGAGATGAATTCACCCATCACAAAGAAATTTATCAGAAGGCTCCTTTCTACCTTTCATCTGTGCAGCATATTTACTCTACCACCATCAGACTCAAAGCGTTCCCAAATATCTCTTCTCAGACAGCACAAAAACAGTGATGCCAAACTGGTCATCAAAAATATGGTTTATCTCTATGAGGTGAATGCACACATCACAAAACAATTTCTCGAAAACCTTCTTTCCAGCTTTTATTTGAAGATATTTCCTTTTTCACCATCAGCCTCTATGAGCTCCCGAATATCCATTTGCACATTCCCCAAAAACAGTGCTACCAAACTGCTCAATGAAAAGAAAGGTGTAACTCTGAGATGAATTCAACCATCACAAAGCTGTTTCTCATAAAGTTTCTTTCTAGCATTTATCAGAGGATGTTTATTTTTTCACCATAGGCCTCAAGGCACTCACAAATATCCCTTTACAAATTGCAGAAAAGCGGTTTTAGCTAACTACTCCATGAAAAAAAGGTGTAACTCAGGAAGATGAACTCATACATCAAAAAGCAGTTTCTCAGAAAGCTTCTTTGTAGTTTTTATCTGAGGATATTTCGTTTGTCACCATAGGCCTCAATGAGCTCTCAAGTGCCCTATTGAATATTCCATGAAAACAGTTTTGGCAAATTGCTCCATGAAAAGAATGGTGTGCTTCTGTGAGATGAACTCAGACATCACAAAGATCTTTTTCAGAAAATTTCTTTTTAGTTTTTAACTGCGGATATTTCCTTTGTCACCAGAGGCTTCAATGCAATCCAAAATATCCGTTCTCAGATTCCCCCAAAACAGTGCTACCAAACTGCTCCATGAAAAGTATTGTGTGACTCTGTGAGGTGAATGATTACATCACAAAGCAGTTTCTCAGAAATATTCTTTCTAGTTTTTATTTCAGGATTTTCATTTGTCACCATAAGCTTCAATGCACTCCCAAATATCCCACTGCAGATTCCAAGAAAACTGTGTTAGCACACTGCTCATTGAAAAGAACAGTGTAACTCTGAAATAAATGCACACATCAGAAGGACCTTTCCCAGAAAGCTTCTTTCTAGTTCCTCCTTCAGGATATTTCCTTTGTCACCATAAGCTTTAATGTGATCCAAAATATCCCTTCTCAGATTTACCAAAAACTGTGCTACCATACTGATCCATGAAAGAATTGTGTAATTCCATATGGTGAATTTACACAACACAAAGTGGTTTCTCAGAAAGATTCATTCTAGTTTTTATCTGAGGATATTTCCTTTATCACCAGTTGCCTCAGAGCACTCCCAAATATCCATTGGAAGATTCCACAACAACAGTGTTAGCAAACTGCTCCATGAAAAGTAAGGTGTAACTCATGATATGAATTGACAGAACACAATGCAGTTTCTCAGAAAGCTTCTGTTTGGTTTTTATCTGAGGATATTTCCTTTGTCACCATAGGCTTCAATACATTCCCAAACACCCTATTGCAGATTCCTCGATAATAGTGTTATCAAACTGCTCAAGGAAAAGTGTGGTGTAACTCTGTGAGATGAAATCACAAACCACAAAGCAGTTTCTAAGAAATATTCCTTCTAGTTTTTATTGAGGGTACTTCCTACTTCACCATAGTCCTCAATGCACTCCCAAACATCCCTGTGCAGATTCTAGGAAAACAGAGTTAGCAAATTGCTCCATGAAAAGAAAGGTGTAACACTGTGAGGTGAATTCACACATAACAAAGAACTTTCCCAGAAAGCTTCTTTCTACTTATAATCTGAAGACATTACCTTTATCATCATAGGTTTCAATGAGATCCACATATACCGTCTCAGATAGACTAAAAACAATGCTAACAAACTGTGCCATGAAAAGAATTGTGTAACTCTGTAAGATGAATTCACAAATTCCAAGGCAGTTTCTCAGAATGTTTCTTTCTAGTTTTTGTCTGAGGATATTTCCTTTGTCACCTTAAGCTTTAATGCACTCTAAAATGTTCCATAGGAGATTCCAAGAAAACAGTGTTTGCAAACTGCTCAATGAAAACAACAGTGTAACACAGAGAGGTGGATTCACACCTTATAAAGCAGTTTCTCAGAAGGCCTCCTTTTTTTTTTAACCTGAGGATATTTCCTTTGTGTCCATAGGCTTCAATGCACTCCCAAATATCCCATTGCAGTTTCCACGAAAACAGTGTTATCAAAGTGCTCAATGAAAAGGATGGTGTAACTCTGTGAGATGAATTCACACATCACAAAGCTGCTTCTCAGAAAGCTTCTTTCTGGTTTTTATCTGAGGATATTTCCATTTTCACCACATTCCTCAATGTGCTCCAGAATATCCCATTGCAAATTCCACAAGGAAAGTGTTAGCAAAGTGCTCAATGAAAGGGAAAGTGTAACTATGTGAGAGGAATTCACACATCACAAAGCAGTTTCTCAGAAAGATTCTTTCAGGTATTTTTCTAAGGATACAAACTTTTTCACCACACACCTCAACGTGCTCGCAAATATCCTTTTGCAGATTCCACGAAAATAGTGTCAGTAATCTGCTCCATGAAAGGAAAGGTGTAAATCTGTGAGATGAATTCACACATCAGAAAACAATTTCTCAGAAAGTGTCTTTTTCATTTTTGTCTGAGGATGTTTCCTTTATCACTGTAGGCTTCAATGTGCTCCCAAGTATCCTATTGCAGTTTCCACGAAAACAGTGTTAGCAACCTATTCCAATAAAACAACTGTGTAACTCTGTTAGATGAGTTAACGCATCACAAAGGAGTTTCTCAGAAAGCTTCTTTCTACTTTTTATCTGAGGAGATTTACTTGGTCAATATAGGCTTCAATGCAATCCAAAATATCACTTCTCAGTTTCCCCAGAAAGAGTGCTACCAAAATGATCCCTCAAAAGAATCATTTAACTCTGTGAGATCAATTAACATATCACAAAGTGATTTCTCAGAAATCTTCTTTCTAGTTTTTATATAAGGATATTTCCTTTGTCACCATAAGCTCTGGGCACTCCAAAATATGCTAGTGCAGATTCGAAGAAAACAGTGTTATCAAACTGCTCAATGAGAAAAGTGAACTTCTTTCTAGTTTTAATCTCAGGATGTTTCCCTTTTTAACAAGAGGACTCAATGTGCTCCCAATTATCTCTTTGCAGATTCCAGGAAGGCAGTGTTAGCAAATTGCTCCATGAAAAGAAAGTTTCAACTCTGTGAGATGAATTCATTCATCACAAAGAGTTTCCACAGAAAGCTTGTTTCTAGTTTATATCTGAGGATATTTCCTTTGTCACCATAGGCTTCAATGTGTTCCCAAATATCTTATTCCAGATTCCACAAAAACAGAGTTAGCAAACTGCTCCATGAAAAGATTTGTGTAACACTGTTAGATGAATTCACACGTCACAAAGGAGATTCTCCGAAAGCTTCATTTTGTGTTTATCTGAGTATCTGTCCTGTGTCACCATAGGATTCAATGTGCTCCCAGATATCCCATTGAAGATTCCATGAAACCAGTGCTATCAAACAGCACAATGAAAAGAAAGGTTTAACTCTGTGAGATGAATTCACACATCATGAAGCAGTTTCTCAGAAAGCCTCTTTCTATATTTTATCTGGGAATATTTCCTTTTTCACCATAGACATCAATGTGCTCCAAAATATCCATTCAAGGATTCCATGAAAACAGTGTTAGCAAACTACTCCATGAAAATAAAAGTGTAACTCTGTGAGATGAATTCACACATCAGAAAAAACTTTCTGAGAAAGCTTCTTTCTAGTTTCTATATGAGGATATTTCATTTGTCACCGTACTCTTCAATGCTATCCGAAGTATCCCTTCTCAGATTCTCCAAAAACAGTGCTACCAAACTGATACATGAAATGAATGGTGTAACTCTGTGAGATGAATTGATACATCACAGAGCAGTTTCTCAGAAAGTCTCCTTTTGCTTTTTTTGTGAGGGTATTTAGTTTGTCACCATATGTTTCAAACCACTCTCAAGTATCCTAAGGCAGATTCCACGAAAACATTGTTAGCAAACTGTTCCAAGAAAGGAATCATGTGACTCTTTCAGATGAATTCACACATCACAAGGAAAATTCTAAAAAGCTTCTTTTTAGTTTATATCTCAGGATATTTCCTTTGTCACTATAGGCTTCAATGGAATCCAAAATATCCCTTCTCAGATTCCTCATAATCAATGCTACCAAACAGATCCATGAATAGAAAAGTGTAAGTCTGTGAGATGAATTAACACAACACAAAGTGGTTTCTCAGAAAGCATCTTTCAAGTTTTTTTCTGAGGATATTTTCTTGTTCACCATAGGCCTCATAGCACTCGTGAATATCCCTCTGCAGATTCCATGAAAATAGTGTTAGCAAGCTGCTCCATGAAAACAAAGGTGTAAATCTGTGAGATGAATTCACACATCACAAAGCACTTTCTCAGAAATCTTCTCTTTGTTTTATCTATGAGGATATTTCCTTTGTCACCATAGGCTTCAGGGCGTTCCCAAATATCCTACTGTAGATTCCACAAAAACAGTTTCATCAAACTGGTGAAAGGAAAATATCGTGTAATTCCATGAAGTGAATTCACACATCACAAAGAAATTTCTCAGAAAGCTTCTTTCTAGTTTCTATCTGAGGATATTTCCTTTGTAACCATAGGTTTCGATGCAATTCAAAATATCCCCTCTCAGATTCCCCAAAAACAGCAATACCAAATGCTCCATGTAAATCCTTGTGTAACTCTGTGAGATGAACTCATAAATCACAGAGTAGTTTCTCTGAAAGTTTCTTTCTAGTTTTTATCTGGGAATATTTCTTTTTTCACCATAGACCTCAATGCACTCCCAAATATCACTTTGCAGATTCCACAAAAACAGTGTTAGCAAACTGCTTCATGAAAAGAAGATAGTTACTGTGTGAGATGAATACACACATTACAAAGAAGTTTCTCTGAAAGCTTCTTTCTCGTTTTTACCTGAGGATATTTCACTTGTCACCATCCTCTTAAAAGCCATCAAAATATCCCTTCTCATATTCCCCAAAAACAATGTTACCAAACTACTCCATGAAAAGTATTGTGTAACGCTGTGACGTAAATTCATACATCACAAAGCTGTTCCTCAGAAAGCTTCTTTCAAGTTTTTATCTGAGGATATTTCCTTTTTCATCATAGGCCTCAATGTGCCCCCAAGTACCCTTTTCAGATTCCATGGAAACAGTGTTAGCAAACTGCTCCATGAAAGGAAAGGTGTAACCCTTGGAATGAATTCACACATCACAAGGAACTTTCTCAGAACATTTCTTTGTAGTTTTTATCTGAGGATATTTCCTTTGTCACTGTAAACTTGAATGAGTTCTGAAATATCCCCAATTGTAGATTCCAAGAAAACAGTGTTAACAAACTTCTCCATGAAAAGAAAGATGTTACTCTGTGAGATGAATACACAATCACAGAGAAGTTTCTCAGAAGCCTTCTTTCTGGTTTTTATCTGAGAATATTTTCTTTTTAACCATAGTTGTCAACTAGCTCCCAAATATCACTTTGTGGATTCCAGGAAAACAGAGTTAACAAACTGCTACATAAAAATAAATTGTTCCTCTGTGAGATGACTACACACATCAAAATAAGTTTCTCAGAAAGCTTCTTTCTAGTTTTTAATTTAGGATATATCCTTTGTCAGCATAGGCATCAATGCGATCCAAAATATTCCTACTCAGATTCCCCAAAAACAGTGTTTCCAATCTGTTCCATGAAAAGAATGGTGTAACTCTGTGAGATGAATTCACAAATCACAAAGCAGCTTCTCAGAAAGCTTCCTTCTAGTTTTTGTCAGACGATACTTCCTTTTTCCCCATAGGACTCAAGGCTCTCATGAATATCTCTTTGCATATTACATGAAAATAGTGTTAGCCAAGTGCTCCATGAAAAGAAAGGTATAAATTGATGAGGTGAATTTACAAATCACAAATCAGGTTCTCAGAAAGCTTCTTTTTGGGTTTCCTCTGAGGATAATTCCTTTGTCACCATAGGTTTCAATGCACTCCCAATATCCTATTGCACATTCCCCAAAAATAGTGCTACCATAGTGCTCCATGAAAAGAATGGTGTAACTCTGAGAAATGAATTCACACATTCAAATCTTTACCTCAGTAGGCTTCTTACCAGTTTTTATCTGAGGATATTTAATTTTTCAACATATTCCTAATTGCACTCCGGAATATCTCATTGCAGATTCCATGAAAATAGTGTTAACAAACTTCTCAATGAAAAAAACAGTGTAAGTTTGTGAGATGAATTCACACAGCACAAAGCAGTTTCACAGAAAGCTTCTTTTTGGTTTTTCTCTGACTATATTTCCTTCATCACCAGAGGCTTCAATGCACTGAAAATATCCTATTGCAGATTCGACATAAACACTGTTATCAAACTGCTCAATGAAAAGAATGGTGTAACTCTGTAAGATGAACTCACACATCACAAAGCAGTCTCTCAGGAAGCTTCTCTCTAGTTTTTATCTGAGGATATTTCTTATTTCACCATAGGCCTCAATGCACTCCCAAATATCCCTTTGCAGATTCCACGAAAACATGGTCATCAAACTGCTCCATGAAAAGAAAGGTGCAACTGTGTGAGATGAATTCACACATCACAAACAACTTTCTCAAAAACATTCTTTCTGATTTTTATCTGACAGTGTTTCCTTTTTCACCATAGGCTTCAAAGCGATCCAAAATATTCATTATCAGATTCCCCAAAAACATTGCTACCAAACTGCTCCATGAAAATAATTGTGCAATTCTGTGAGATAAATTCACGAATCAAAATTCCATTTCCCAAAAACATTCTTTCTAGTTTTTATATGAGGATATTTCCTTTGTCACCATAAGCTTCAATGTGCTGTGAAATATCCCATTACAGATTCATAGAAAACGGTGTTTGCAAACAGATCAATGAAAAGAACACTGTCACTCAGTGAGATGAATTCACTAATTGCAAAACCGTTTCTCAGAAATCTTTTTGACTTTTATCTTAGGATATTTCCTTTGTCTCCAAAGGCTTCAATGCCCTACAAAATATCCTGTTTCAGATTTCACGAAAACAGAGTTAACAAATTTCTCCATGAAAAGAAAGATATTACACTGTGATATGAATACACACATCACAAATAAGTTTCTCTGAAAGCTTCTTTTTGGTGTTTGTCTGAAAATATTTCCTTTGTCATCATAGGCTTCAATGTGATCCAAAATATCCCTTCTCAGATTCCCCAGAAACAGTGCTACCACACTGCTCCAAGAAAAAAATCATGTAACTCCGTGAGGTAAATTCAAAAATCACAAAACAGAGTCTCAGAAAGTTTCTTTCTAGGTTTTGCCTGAGGATATTTCCTTTGTCATCCTAAGTTTCAATGCATTCTGAAATATCTCATTGCACATTCCACGAACACAGTGTTAGTAACCTGCTCAATGAAAAGAACAGTGTAATTCTGTAAGACCCATTCACACATCCCAAATAAGTCTCTCAGAAAGCTTCTTTTTGGTTTTTATCTGAGAATATTTCCCTTTACACCATAGGCTTCAATGCACTCTCAAATATCCTTCTGCAGGTTCCACGAAAAGAGTGTTAGCAAATTACTCCAAGAAAAGAAAGGTGTAACTCTATGAGATGAATTCACAAATCACAAAGAAATTTCTCAGAAAGCTACTTTCTAGTTTTTCTCTGAGGATATTTCCTTTGTCACTATAGGCCTCAGCTCGCTCCCATATATGCCTTTGTAGGTTCCATGAAAACAGTGTTAGCAAATTGCTCCATGAAAAGAAAGGTGTTATTCTCTGAGATGAATACGCACATCACAATGCAGTTTCTCCAAAAGCTTCTTTCTAGTTGTTATCTGAGGATAATTCTTTTGTCACCATATGCTTAAGTGTGATTCAAAATATCCCTTCTCACATACCCCAAAAATGTGCTACCAAACTGCTCCCTGTAAAGAATGGTGTACTTTGAAATTGATTCACACATCACAAAACTGTTTCTCAGAAAACTTCTTTCTACTTTTTATCTGAGTGTATTTCCTTTTTCACCATATTCCTCAATGTGCTACCAAATATCCCATTGCAGATTCCAGAAAAAATGTGTTAACAACTTTCTCAATGAAAAGAACGGTGTAACACTGTGAGATGATTACACACATCACAAAGTAGTTTCACAGAATGTTTCTCTTTGGCTTTTATCTGATATATCCTCTGCAACCATAGGCTTCAACACACTCCCAAATATCCTATTGCTGATTCCAAGAAAACCGTGTTATCAAAGTATTCAATGAAAATAACAGTGTAACTCTGTGAGATGAATTCACACATTACAAAGGAGTTTCTCAGATATCTTCTTTCTCATTTTTATCTGAGGATATTTCCCTTTACACTATGAGCTTCAAAGCACTCACGAATATTCCTTTGCAGATTCCACAAAAACAGTGTTAGGAAAGTGCTCAATGAAAACAAAGATGTTACTTTGTGAGGTGAATACATACATCACAAAGAAGCTTCTCAGAAAGCTGATTTATACTTTTTACCTGAGGATATTTCCTTTGTCACCCTAAGCTTCAATGTGCTCCAACATATCAGAATGCAGATTCCGAGAAAACAGTGTTAGCAAACTGCTAAATGAAAACAACAGTGTAATCCTGTGAGATGAATTCACACATCACTAAGCAGTTTCTCAGAAAGCTTCTTTCTAGTTTTTGACTGAGAATATTTCCTTTGTCACCATAGGCTTCAATGCAATCAAAAATATCCCTTCCCAGATTCCCCTAAAACAGTGGTACCAAACTGTGCCATGAAAATAAAGTATAACTCTGTGAATTGAATTCACACATCACTAAGCAGGTTCACAGAAAGCTTCTTTTTGGTTTTTCTCTGAGGATATTTTATTTGTCATCAAAGGCTTCAATGAACTCCGAAATATTCTATTGCAGATTCCACGAAATCAGTGTTAGCAAACTGCTCCATGAAAAGAGTGGTGTAATTCTGTGAGATGAAATCACACATCACAAAGAAGTTTCTCAGTATCTGAGGATATTTTCCGTTTCACCATAGGTCTCAACTCAATTCCAAATATCACTTTGTAGATTCCACAAAAACAGTGTTAGCAAACTGCTCCCTGAAAAGAAAGATGTTACTCTGAGATATGAACACACACATCACAAAGAAGTTTCTCAGAAAACTTCTTCCAGTATTTATCTGATTATATTTTCATATGTCATACCTAGGCTTCAATGCGATAAAAAATGTAACTTCTCAGATCCCCAAAACAGTGCTACCAAACTGCTCCATGAAAGGAATGATGTATCTCTGTGAGATAAATTCACACACCAGAAAACTGTTTTTCAGACTGCTTCTTGCTAGATTTTGTCTGAGGATATTACCATTTTCTCCATATTCCTCAATGATCTCTGGGATATCCCATTGCAGACTTCACGAGAAAAGTGTTAGCAAACTTCTCAATGAAAAGAATGGGGCATTTCGTTTATGACCTTCTCTGCATTAATTAGTCTAGCTGTCAATTTTCCACTCTTTTTTCAAGATTTTTAGTTTCTTTGCACTGGGTACCTAATTCCTCCTTTAGCTCTGAGAAGTTTGATGGACTGAAGCCTGCTTCTCTCATCTCGTCAAAGTCATTCTCTGACCACCTTTGATCCATTGCTGGCGAGGGGCTGCTCTCCTTTGCAGGGGGAGATGCGCTCTTATTTTTTGAATATCCAGTTTCTCTGCCCTGCTTTTTCCCCATCTTTGTGGTTTTATCTTTCTCTGGTCTTTGATGATGGTGACGTACTGATGGGGTTTTGGTATAGGTGTCCTTCCTATTTGACAGTTTTCCTTCTGACAGTCAG
>NW_012117799.1:658114-659243 GCF_000951035.1 Colobus angolensis palliatus
TAGAGAGGCAAGAGCAAACACATTCAAAAGCTAGCAGAAGGTAAGAAATAACTAAGATCAGAGAAGAGCTGAAGGAGATAGAGACACAAAAACCCTCCAAAAAGTCGATGAATCCAAGAGTTGGTTTTTTGAAAAGATCAACAGAATTGACAGACTGCTAGCAAGACTAACAAAGAAGAAAAGAAAGAGGAATCAAATAGACGCAATAACAAATGATAAAGGGGATATCACCACCGACCCCAAAGAAATACAAACTACCATCAGAGAATACTGTAAACACCTCTATGCAAATCAACCAGAAAATCTAGAAGAAATGGATAATTTCCTGGACACTTACACTCTTCCAAGACTAAACCAGGAAGAAGTTGAATCCCTGAATGGACCAATAGAGGGCTCTGAAATTGATGCAATAATTAATAGCCTACCAACCAAAAAAAGTCTGGGAGCAGATGGATACCCAGCTGAATTTTACCAGAGGTACAAGGAGGAGCTGGTACCATTCCTTCTGAAACTATTCCAATCAATTGAAAAAGAGGGAATCCTCCCTAACTCATTTTATGAGGCCAACACCATCCTGATACCAAAGCCTGACAGAGACACAACAAAAAAAGAGAATTTTAGACCAATATCCCTGATGAACATCCATGCAAAAATCCTCAATAAAATACTGGTAAACCGGATTCAGCAGCTCATCAAAAAGCTTATCCACTATGATCAAGTGGGCTTCATCCCTGGGATGCAAGGCTGGTTCAACATTCGCAAATCAATAAACGTAATCCAGCATATAAAGAGAACCAAAGATAAGAAACACATGATTATCTCAATAGATGCAGAAAAGGCTTTTGACAAAATCCAACAGCCCTTCATGCTAAAAACGCTCAATAAATATGGTATTGATGGAACGTACCTCAAAATAATAAGAGCTATTTATGACAAACCAACAGCTAATGTCATACTGAATGGGCAAAAACTGGAAAAATTCCCTTTGAAAACTGGCACAAGACAGGGATGCCCTCTCTCACCACTCCTATTCAAGATAGTGTGGGAAGTTCTGGCTGGGGCAATCAGGCAAGAGAAAGAAATCAAGGGTATTCAGTTAGGAAAAGAAGAAGTCAAATTGTCCCTGTTT
>NW_012117799.1:660673-722772 GCF_000951035.1 Colobus angolensis palliatus
ATGATGAATTGATGGGTGCTGACGAGTTGATGGGTGCAGCACACCAACATGGCACAAGTATACATATGTAACACACCTGCACGTTATGCACATGTTCCGTACAACTTAAAGTATAATAAAAATAAAAATAAAAATAAAAATAAAAAAAGAAAAGAATGGGGCTACTCGGTCATATGAATTCACACCTCTCAAAGCAGTTTCACAGAAAGCTTCCTTTTTATTTTTAACTGAGGATATTTCCTCTTTCACCATAGATGTCAAGGCGCTCCCAAATATCCCTGTGTAGCTTCCATGAAAACAATGTGAGCAAACAGTTCCATGAAAGGAACGGTGTAAATCTGTGAGATGAATTCATGCATCATGAAGAACTTTCTCAGAAAGCTTCTTTCTAGTTTTTATGTGAGGATATTTCCTTTTTCACTATAGGCCTCAAAGTGCTCGCAAATATTCCTTTGCAGATTCCACGAAAATAGTGTTAGGAAACTGCTCCATGAAAAGAAAGGTGGAACTCTGTGAGATGAATTCACACGTCACAAAGCAGTTTATCAGAAAGCTGCTTTCTAGTTCTTTTCTGAGGATATTTCCTTTTCCAAAATAGGCCTCACCTATCTCACAAATATCCCTCTGTTCATTCCACCAAAATAGTGTTAGCAAACTGCTCCATGAAAAGAAAGGTATTACTCTGTGAGTTGAGTACATGCATAACTAGAAGTTTCTCAGAAAGCTTCTTTCTATTTTTATCTGAGGATATTTCCTTTGTCACCATAGGCTTCAATGCGATCCTAAATATCCCTTCTTAGATTACCCAAAAGCAGTGCAATTGAAAATATGCCTTCTAACATCCCCCACAAGTAGTGTTACCATACTGCTCCTTGAAAGATTCTTTTTAGTTTTTATCTGAGGATATTTCCTTTTTCACTATAGGCCTCCGTGTACTCCCAAGTATCCCTTTGCAGATTCCACATAAACGGTGTTAGTAAACTGCTCCATGAAAAGAAAGGTATAACCCTGTGAGATGAATTCACACAACACAAATAATTTTCTCAGAAAGGTTCTTTTTAGTTTTTATCCTAGGATATTTCCTTTGTCACCATAGGCTTCAATGCGATCCTAAATATCCCTTCTTAGATTACCCAAAAGTGGTGCTACCAAACTGATCTATGAAAAGAATCATGTACCTGTATGAGATTGATTCACAAATCACAAAGCAGTTTCTCAGAATGACTATTTCTAGTTTTTGTCTAAGGATATTTTCTTTGTCTCCCTAAGCTTCAATGTGTTCCAAAATTTCCCATTACAGATTCCAAGAAAACAGATTCCAAACTGCTCCAAGAAAAGAACAGTGTAACTCTGTGAGATGAATTCACACATCACAAAGCAGTTTCTGAGAAATCTTCCTGTTGGTTTTTACCTGAGAATACTTCCTTTGCCACCCTAGGCTACAATGTGTTCCCAAACATCCTATTGCAGATTCCATGAAAACAGTTTTATCAACCAGCTGAATGAAAAAAACGGTGTACCTCTGTGAGATAAATTCACACATCAAAAAGCAGTTTCTCAGAAAGCTATTTTCTAGTTTTTATGTGAGGATATTTAGGTTTTCTCCATAGGCCATAATGTGTTCCCAAATATCCTTGGCAGATTCCATTCCATAGCTAACATTTGCTATGTTAGCAAATGATTTCATGAAAAGGAAGGTGTAACTCTATGAGATGACTTCACACCTCACAAAGAAGTTTCTCAGAAAGATTGTGTCTAGTGTTTATCTGAGGATATTTTCTTTTTCACTATAGGCCTCAATGCGCACAAAAGTATCCCTTTGCATATTCTACAAAAACATTGTTAGCAAACTGCTCAATAAATATAACAGTGTAACTCTGTGAGATGAATTCCCATGTCACAAAGCAGTTTCTCACAAAGCTGCGTTTGCTTTTTAACTTGGATATAACCTTTCTCATCATAGGCTTCAATGCGCTCCCAAATATCCCTTTGCAGATTCCAGCAAAACAGTGTTAGCAAACAGCTCCATGAATAGGAAGCTGTAACTCTGAGAGATGAATTCACACATCACAAAGAAGTTTCTCGGAATGTTTCTTTCAAGATTTTGTCTCAGGATATTTCTTTTGTCACCATAGGCTTCAATGTGATCCTAATTATCCCTTCTCAGATTCCCCAAAAAGAGTGCTACCAAACTTCTGCTGAAAATAATCATGTAACTCTGAGAGATGAATTCAGGAATCACAAAGCAGTTTCTCAGTAAGCTTCTTTCTAGTTTTGTCTGAGGATATTTCCTTTTTAACCTTTTAGCTCATTGTGCTCACGAATATCTCTTTGTGGATTCCAGGAAAAGAGTGTTAGCAAGCTGCTTCATGAAATGAAAAGTGTAAACCTGTGAGAAGAATTCAAACATCACAAAGGAGTTTCACAGAAAGCTTCATTTTGGTTTTTATCTGAGGATATTTCCTTTGTCACTATAGGCTTCAATGTACTCCCAAATATCCTATTACAGATTCCGTGAAAACAGTGTTTTCAAACTGCTCAATGAAAGGAACTGTATAGCATGGTAAGATGAATTCACACATCATACAGCTGTGTCTCAGAAGCCTTCTTTATAGTTTTTATCTGAGGATATTTCCGTTTTCACCACAGGCCTCAATGTGCTCCGAAATATCACTTTACAGATTCCATGAAAACAGTGTTAGGAAACTGCTTCATGAAGAGAAAGGTGTAACTCTGTGAGATGAATTCATACGTCAGAAAATACTTTCTCAGAAAGCTTCTAATTTTTATCTGAGAATATTTCCTTTGTCACCATAGGCTTCAATGAGATCCAAATTATCCCTTCTCAGATTCCCCAAAAACAGTGCTACCAAACTTCTGCATGAAAAGGATCATGTAACTCTGAGAGATGAATTCACAAATCACAGAGTAGTTTCTCTGAAATCTTCTTTCTAGTTTTGTCTGAGGATATTTCCTTTTTCACCTTTTGTCTCAATGTGCTCACAAACATCCCCTTGTAGAATCCAGGAAAATATTGTTAGCAAACTGCTCCATTAAAAGAAAGGTAAACCTGTAAGATGAATTCCCACATTGCAAAGAAGTTTCACAGAAAGCTTCTTCTTGGTTTTTATGTAAGGATATTTTCTTTGTCACCATAGGCTTCAATGTGCTCCAAAATACCCTATTGCAGATTAATTTAAAACAGTGTTATCAAACTGCTGTATGAAAAGAATGGTGTATCACTGTTAGATGAATTCACACATCATAAAGCTGTTTCTCACAAAGCTTCTTTCTGGTATTTATCTGATGACATTTTCTTTTTCACTACAAGCCTCAAAGAATATCCCTTTGCAGATTCCATGAAAACCGGGTTAGCAAACTTTTCCCTGAAAAGAAATACGTAAATCTGTGAGATGAAACCACACATCAAAAAGCAGTTTCTCAGAAAACTTCTTTCTAGATTTTATCTGAGTTTTTCCTTTGTCATCATAGGCTTCAATGGAATCAAAAATATCCCTTCCCAGATTTCTCAAAAACTGCTACCAAACTGCTACATGAAAAGAAACGTGTATCTCTGTGAGATGAATTCACAAATCACAAAGCAGTTTCTCAGAAAACTTCTTACTAGTTTTTGTCTGAGGATGTTTCCTTTGTCACCATAAGCTCAATGTGCTCAGAAATATCCCATTACAGATTCCAACAAAACAGTGTTGGCAAACTGCCCAATGAGAAGTACAGTATAGTTCTGTGAGATGAATTCATGCATCACAAAGCAGTTTCTCAGAGAGCTTCTTTTCGGTTTTTATTTGAGGATAATCCCTTTTTCACTACAGGCCTGAATGCACTCCCAAATATCCCTTTGCAGATTCCGGGAAAAACGTGTTAGCAAACTGCACCATGAAAAGACTGGTGTAACTTTGTGAGATAAATTCAAACATCACAAAGAACTTTCCCAGAAAGCTTTTATCTAAGTATTATCTAATGATATTTCCTATGTAACCCTAGGTTTCAATGCTATCCAAAATATCCCTTCTCAAATTAACCAAAACCCATACTACCAATCTGATGCATGAAAAGAGTCGTGTATGTCTGTGAGATAAATTAACATAGCATGAAGCAGTTTCTGAGAAAGATTCACTCTAGTGTTTATATGAAGTTATTTCCTTTGTCACCATAAGGTTCAATGTGCTCTGAAATATCACATTGTAGAATCCAAGAAAACTATGTTAGAAAATTGCACAATGAAAAGAACAGTGTAATGCAATGAGATGAATTCACGCACCACAAAGTACTTTCTCAGAAAGTTTCTTTCTTGTTTTAATTAGAGGATATTTCTTTTCTCACTATAGGCCACAATGCAGTCCAAAATATCCCTTTACAGATTCCACGAAAACAGTGTTAGCAAACTGCTCCATGAAAAGAAAGGTGTGACTCTGTGAGATGAATTTACAAATCATTAAGTAGTTTCTCAGAAAGCCTGGTTCTAGTTTTGTTCTGAAGATATTTCCCTTGTCACCATTAGTCTCAATGTGCTCTGTGATATCCCATTCCAGATTCCAAGAAAACCGTGTTAGCAAATTAAACAATGAAAAGAACAGTGTAACTCTGTGAGGTGAATTCACATATCACAAAGCAGTTTCTCAGAAAGCTTCTTTCTAGCTTTTATCTGAGGATATTTCCTTTTTCATAATAGGCTTCAATGTGCTCATGGATAGCTTTGCAGCTTCCACGAAAATAGTGTTAGCAAGCTGCTCCATGAAAAGAAAGGTGTAAATCTCTGAGATGAATTCACACATCACAAAGCAGTTTCTCAGAAAGTTTCTTTTTGATTTTTGTCTGAGGATATTTCCTTTGTCACCATAGGTTCAATGCACTCCCAAATGTCCTCTTGCAGATTCCCCAAAACAGTGCTACCAAAGTGATCCATGAAAAGCATTGTGTAATTAGGTGAGATGAATTAAGACATCATAAAGCAGTTTATCAGAAAGCTTCTTTCTAGTTTGTATGTTAGGATATTTCCTTTGTCACCATAAACTTCAATGCTCTCCAAAATATCCCATTGTGGATTCCAAGAAAACAGTGCTACCAAACTGCTCCATGGATAGAATTGTGTAACACTGTGCAGTCAATTCACATATCACAACACAGTTTCTCAGAAAGCTTCTTTCTAGTTTTTGTCCGAGGATATTTCCTTTTTCATAATAGGCCTAAATGCACTCATGAATACCTTTGGAGATTCCACGAAAATAGTGATAGCAAACTGCTCCATGAAAATAAAGGTGTAAATCTCTGATATGAATTCACGCATCTCCAAGCAGTTTCTCAGAAAGTTCCTTTTGGTTTGTGTCTGAAGATATTTACTTTGTCACCATAGACTTCTATGCACTCCAAAATATCCTATTGCAGATTCCCAAAAACGGTGCTACCAAAAGGAACCATGATAAGTATCATGCAACTCTGTGAGATGAATTAACACATCACCAAGTGGTTTCTCAGAAAGCTTCTTTCTAGTTTTTTATGAGGATATTTCCTTTGTCACCATAAGCCTCAATTACCTCCGAAATATCTGATCCAATTGCAGATTCCAAGAAAACAGTGATCACAAGCTACTCAACAAAAGCAACATTGTAACTCTCTGAGATGAATTCACACATCACAAAACAGTTTCTCAGAAAGCTTCATTCTAGTTTTTTTCTGCGGATATTTCCTTTGTCACCATAGGCTTCTGTAGAATTCCAAATATCCTTTCTCCAATTCCCGAAAAACAATGCTATAAACATCGTCATGAAAAGTGTGGTGTAATTCTGTGAGATGAATTCTCAAGTTACAAAACTGTTTCTCAGAAAGATTATTTGTACGTTCTAGTTTTTGTCCGAGGATATTTCCTTTTTCATAATAAGCCTCAATGCACTCCCGAATATCCCTTTGCCGATTCCACAAAAACAGTTTTAGTAAACTGCTCCAAGAAAAGAATCGTGTTACTCTATGAGATGAATGCACACATCACAAAGCAGTTTCTCAGAAAGCTTCTATCTAGTTTTTACCTGAGAATATTGTTTGCCACCATATCCTTCAATATGATCCAAAATTTCCCTTCTCAGATTCCCCAAAACAGTGCTACTATCCTTCTCCATGGAAAGAATCGTGCACATCTGTTAGATGAACTCACAAGTCAGAAAGTTTCATAGAAACCTTCCTTCTAGTTTTTGCCTGAGGATATTTCCTTTGTCACCATAGGCTTCAATATGCTCCCAGATATCCTATAGCAGATTCCACAAAAACAGTTTACCAGGCTGTTCTAAGAAAAGAAACGTGCCACTCTGTGAGATAAATACACACATCACAAAGAAGTTTATCAGAAAGTTTCTTTCTTGTCTTTATCTGAGGGTATTTTTTTTTCACCATGGGGTTCAAGGCAATCAGGAATATCCCCTCTCACCTTCCCCAAAAACAGTGGTATTAAACTTCTCCATGAAAAAATGATGTAACTCTGTGAGATGAATTCAGAAAACACAAACCAGTTTCTCAGAAGACTTTTCTAGTTTTTTTATGAGGATACTTTCTTTGTCACCATAACCTTCAATGTGGTCTGAAATATCTGACTGCAGATTCCAAGAAAACAGTGTTAGCAAACTGCTCAATGAAAACAACATTGTAACTCTCTGAGATGAATTCACACATCACAAAGCAGTTTATAAAAAAAACTTCTTTCTAGTTTTTATGTGAGGATATATCCTTTTTCACCATAGACCCCAATTTACTCCCCAATATCAATTTACAGATTCCACAAAAGCAGTGTTAGCAAAATGCTCCTTGAAAGGAAACGTGTAACTCTATGAGATGAATTCATGCATGATGATGAAGTTTCTCAGAAAGCTTCTTTCTAGTTTTGATCTGAGGATATTTCCTTTGTCACCGTAGGCTTCAAAGTGATTGAAAATATTTCTCCTCAGATTCCCCAAAAACAGTGCTACCAAACTGATCCATGAAAAGTATCCAGTAACTCTACGAGATCAATAAACGCATCAGAAATCGATTTCTCAGAAATATTTTTTGTAGTTTTTATATGAGGATATTACCTTTGTCACCATAAACTCCAATGCACTCCAAAATATACTATTGCAGATTCCAAGAAAAGAGTGTTAGCAAACTCCTCAATGAAAAGGACAGTGTAACTCTGTAGATGAATCCATACATCACAAAGCAGTTTCTCAGAAAGCTTTTTTTTGGTTTTTTCTGAGGATACTTCCTTTTCCACTGTAGTCCACAATTTGCTCTGAAATATACCTTTGCAGATTAGACGATAACAGCGTTAGCAAACTGCTCCATGAAAAGAAGGGTGTAACTCTGTGAGATGTATTCACACATCACAAAACTGTTTCTCAGAAAGTTTCTTTCTAGTTATTATCTGAGGATATTTATTTCCTTTTTCACCATATTTCTCACTGTGCTCCTCAATATCACATTTGCAGATTCCATGAAAAGAATGCTACCATACTTCTCAATGAAAAGAAAGGTGTAAGTCTGTGAGATGAATTCATGCATCACAAAGCAGTTTCAAAGAAGGCTTGTTTTTGGTTTTTATCTGGGGGTATTTACTTTGTCACCATAAGCTTCAAGGCACTCTCAAATATTCTATTGCGGATTCCATTAAAACAGTGTTATCAAGCTGCTCAATGAAAACAATGGTGTAAATATGGGAGAAGAACTCACACATAACAAAACAGTTTTTCAGAAAGCTACTTTCTAGTTTTCACACAGGATATTTCCTTTTTCACTATAGGCCTCAATGTGCTCCCTTATATCCCTTTGCAGATTTATGAAAACAGTGTTAGCAAACTGCTCCATGAAAAGTAAGGTGTAACTCTGTGATATGAATTCACAAATCACATAGCAGATCCTCAGAAAGCTACTTTTTGGTTTTTATCTTAGAATATTTCCTTTGTCACCATAGATTTCAATGTACTCCCAAATATCCCAGTGCAGATTCCTCAAAAACAGTCTTATCAAAATGGACAATAAAAAGAACAGTGTAACTCTGTGAGGTGAGTTCACACATCAAAAAGAACGGTCTCATAAAGCTTAGTTCTAGTTATTATCTGAGGATATTTGCTTTGTTGCCGTAGGCTTCAATACAATCCCAAATATCCATTCTCAGAATCCCCCAAAACAGTGCTACCAAACTGATCCATAGAAAGAATCGTGTAACTCTGATGGATGAATTAACACGTCACAAAGCAATTTTTCAGAAAGCTTCTTTCTACTTTTTCTGTGAGAATTTTTCCTGTGTCACCATAAGCTTCAGTGTGCTCTGAAATATCCAATTGCAGAATCCAAGAAAACAGTGTTAGCAAACTGCTCAATGGAAAATACACTGTAACACTGTGAGATGAATTCACACATCAAAAAGCAGCTTCTCAGAAAGCTTCTTTCTAGTTTTTAACTGAGGATATTTCTTTTTACTCCATAGGCTTCAATGCGCTCCCTTATCTCCCTTTGCAGATTCTGCTAAAACAGTGTTAGAAAACTGCACAATGAAAAGAACTTGTGACTCTCTGAGATAAATTCACACATCAGAAAGCAATTTCTCAACAAGTTTCTTTCCAGTTTTAATCTGAGGATATTTTGTTTTTTATCATAGCACTCAATATGCTCCCAAAAATCCAACTGCAGAAAGGTATAACTCTTTGTCACGAATTCACACATCACCAAGAAGTTTCTCAGAAAGCTTATTTCTAGTTTTATCTAAGGATATTTCCTTTGTCACCATAGGCTTCAATGCAATCCAAAATATCCCTCCTCAGTTTCCCCAAAACCAGTTTTATCAATCGGATCCATGAAAAGATTCTTGTAACTCTGTGAGATGCATTAAACATCACAAAGCAGTTTCTCAGAAAGCTTCTCTCTACTTCTTATATGAGGATATTTCCTTTGTCACCCACAGCCTCAATGCCCTCTAAAATGTCAGAATACAGAACCCAAGAAAACAGTGTGGGGAAACTGCTCTAAGAAAAGAACAGTGTAACTCTGGGAGATGAATACACACATCACAAGCAGTTTCTCACAAACCTTTTTTCTAGTTTTTATCTGAGATTATTTCCATTTTCACTATAGGCCTCAATGTGCTCCCAAATATCACTTTTCAGATTCCATGAAAACAGTGTTAACAAACTGCTCCATGAAGAGAAAGGTGTAACTCTATGAGAGGAATTCACACATCACAATGGACTTTCTCAGAAAGCTTCTTTATAGTTGTTATCTGAGGTTATTTCATTTGTATAGGCTTCAATTGTATATTGTATAGGCCTCAATGTGTTTCAAATTATCCCTTCTCAGATTCCCCAAAAACAGTGCTACAAAACTGCTCCATGAAAAGAGTGTGTAATTCAGTGAGATGAATTCACACAACACAAAACAGTTTCTCAGGAAGCTCAGGAAGTTTTTTTCAGAGGATATTTCCTTTTTCACCATAGGCCTCAACTCGTTCCCAAATATCCCTTGGTAGATTCCAAGAAAATAGTGTTAGCAAACTGATCCATGAAAAGAAAGGTGTTACTCTGTGAGGCGAATACATACATCACAAAGCAGTTTCTCAGAAAGCTACTTTCTAGTTTTGCCTGAGTATATTGTCTTTGTCACCATAAGCTTCAATGTGTTCTGAAATATCCTATTGCAGATTCCACAAAAACTGTGTTAGAAAACTGCTCAATGAAAACAACAGCATAACTATGTGAGATGAATTCACACATCCATCACAAAGCAGTTTCTCAGAAAGCTTCTTTCTACTTTTTATCTGAGGATATTTACTTTTTCACCATAGTCCTCAAAGCTCTCCCAAATATCCCATTGCAGATTCCAAGAAAACAGTGTTAGCAAACTGCACAATGAAAAGAAAGGTGTATCTATGGGAGATGAATTCACATATTACAAAGAACTTTCTCAGAAAGTTTCTTTCTAATTTTTATCTGATTATATTTCCTTTGTAACAATAGGCTTCCAAGCATTCCAAAGTATCCCTTCTCAGATTCCACAAAAACAGGGCTACCAAACTGATCTATGAAAAGAATTGTGTAACTCTGTAAGATGAATTCACTCATCACAAAGTAGTTTCTGAGAAAACTTCTTTCTCGTTTTAATCTCAGGATATTTCCTTTTTCACCATAGGCTTCAATGCGCTCCCATGTATACCTTTGCAGATACTTTGAAAACAGTGTTAGCGAACTGCTCAATGAAAAGAACATTTTAACTCTCTGAGTTGAATTCATGCATCACAAAGCAGTTTCTCAGAAAGCTTCTTTCTATTTTTTATCTGACAATATTTGCTATTTCTCCATAGGCCTCAAGTTGCTGCCAAATTACCCTATGCAGATTCCACGAAATCAGTGTTAGTAAAGTTCTCCAAGAAAATAAAGGTGTAACTCCAGGAGATGAATTCCCAAATAACAAAGTAGAATCTCTGAAACCTTTTTTCTGGCTTTTGTCTGAGAATATTTCCTTTGTCACCATAAGCTTCAATGCACTCTGAAATATCCTACTGTAGTTTTCAAGAAAACAGTGTTAGCAAACTGCTCAATGAAAAGAACAGTGTTACTCTGTGAGATGAATTCACACATTACAAAGCAGTTCGACAGAAAGATTCTTTTTATTTTTATCTGAGGATATTTCCTTTTTCACTAGAGACTTCAAAGCACTCCAAAATATCCTACTGCAGATTCCACAAAAAGAGTGTTAGCAAACTACTCCATGAAAAGAAAGATGTAACTCTGTGAGATGAATTCACACATCAGAAAGAGCTTTCTCAGAAAGCTTCTTTCTACTTCTTATCTGAGGATATTTCCTATGTCACTACAGGCTTCACTGCGATCCAAAATATCCCGTCTCAGATTCCACAAAATCAGTGCTATCAAACTAGTACATGAAAGGAATCATGTAACTCTGTGATGAATTAGCACATCAGAAAGTGCTTTCTCAGAAAGCTGGTTTCTCTTTTTTATCTGAAGATGTTGCATTTTTCACTATAGGCCTCAAGGTGCTAAAAAACACCCCTTTGCATATTCCATGAAAAGAGTGTTAGCAACTGGTCTATGAAAACAAATATGTAACCCTGTGAGATGAATTCACACATCACAAAGCAGTTTCTCAGGAAGCTTCTTTCTAGTTTTTATCTGAGGATATTTCCTTTGCACCGCAGGCTGCAATGCAATCCAACATATCCCTACTCAGATTCCCCAAAAACAGTGCTACAAAACGACTCCATGAAAAGAATCATGTCACTCTGTGACATGAATTCCCTAATTACAAATCATTTTCTTAGAAAGTTTCTTTTTAGTTTTTCTTTGAGGATATTTCCTTTTTCACCATAAGCTTCAATGCACTCTGAAGATTCCAACAAAACAGGAAAACAAACTGCTCAATGAAAGGAACAGGTAACTCTGTGAGGTGAATTCACCCATCACAAAGCAGATTCTTAGAAAGCTTCTTTCTATTTTTTATCTGAGGATATTTCCTTTTTCACTGTAACCCTCAAAGCGCTTCCAAATATCCCTTCACAGATTCCACAAAAACAGTGTTATCAAACAGCCCAATGAAAACAATCGTGTAAACCTCTGACATGAATTCACACATTGCAAAGCAGTTTCTCATAGAGATTTCTTCCAATTTTTATCTGAGGATATTTCCATTATCACCATAGTTTTCAATGCAATCCAAAGTATCACTTCTCAGATTCCCCAAAAACAGTGCTACCAAACTGCTCCATGAAAAGAATCGTGTAATTCTGTGAGATGAAATAATCAATCACAAAGAAGTTTATCAAAAAGCTTCTTTCTACATTTTGTCTGAGGCCATTTCCTTTCTCACCGTAGGCTTTCAAGCAATCCAAAACATCCCTTCTGAGATTACTCAAAGACAGTGCTACCAGACTGCTTCATGAAAAGAATCATGTAGCTCTGTGAGATGAATTCACAAATCACAAAACAGTTTCTCAGAAACCTTCTTTCTAGTTTTTGTCTGAGAATACTTCCTTTGTCAAGTTAAGCTTCAATGTGCTCCAAAATATCACATTGCAGGTTCCAAGAAAACAGTGTTGGCAAACTGCTCAATGAAGAGACGAGTGTACCTGTGTGAGATGAATTTGCACATCACAAAACGGTTTCTCGGAAAGCATATTTTTCGTTTTTATCTGAGGATATTTCCTGTGTCAACATTGGCTTCAATGTGCTCCCAAATATCCTATTGCAGATTCCATGAAACAGTGTTATCAAACTGCTCGATGAAAGGAATGGTGTAACTCTGTGTGGTGAATTCACATTGTCACAAAGCCATTTATCAGAAGGCTACTCCCTGGTTTGTATCTGAGGATATTTACTTTTCCACTATAGGCCTCAATGCATTTGAAATATCCTTTGCTGATTCAATGAAAACAGTGTTAGGAAACTGCTCCATGAAAAGAAAGGTGTTACTCTGTGTGACGAATTCACACATCACAAAGCCGTTCATCAGAAGGTTTCTTCCTAGTTTGTATCTGAGGATATTTACTTATTCAGTATAGGCCTCAATGCACTCCCAAATATCCCTTTGCAGATTACAATAAAACAGTGTTACCAAACTGCTCAATGAAAAGAACAATATATGTCTCAGAGATGAATTCACACGTTACAAAGCACTTTTTCAGAACGTTTCTTTCTAGTTTATATTGGTGGATTTTTACTTTTTCACCATAGGCATCAATGCGCTTCCAAATATCCCTTTGTTGATTCCACGAAAACTGTGTTAGCAAACTTCTCTGTGAAAAGAAAGGTGTAACGCTGTTGGATGAATTCACATATCACAAAGAACTTTCTCATAAACCTTCTTTCTAGTTTTTATCTCAGGATATTTCCTTTGTTATCATACGTTTCAATGTGATTCAAAATATCCTTTGTCTCATTCCCCAAAGACACTGTTAACAAACTCATACATAAGAAGTATCGTGTAACTCTCTGAGATGAATTAACACATCACAAAGCTGTTTCTCAGAAAGCTTCTTTCTATTTTTTATATGAGGATATTTCCTTTGTCACCCTAAGCTTGAATGCACTCTGAAATATCCCATTGCAGATTCCAAGTAAACAGTGTTAGCAAAGTGCTCAATGAAAAGAACAGTGTAACTCTGTGAGATGACTTCACACATCACAAAGCAGTTTCTCAGAAAGTTTCTCTTTGGTTTTCATCTGAAGGTATTTCCTTTGTCACCATAGCCTTCAATGCACTCCCAAATATCCTATTGCAGATCCCTTAAAATTAGTGTTATCAAAATGCTCAATGAAAACACCAGTGTACCTCTGTGAGAAGAATTCAGCCATCCAAAAGTAGTTTCACAGAAGGCTTCTTTCTTGTTTAAATATGAGAATATTTCCTTTTTCATCATAGTCTTCAATGTGCTCCCAAGTAACTGCTCTCAGATACCACAAAAACAGTGATGGTGATCTTCTCAATTAACAAAAATGTTATACTCTGAGATGAATATAGACATCATGCAACCGTTTCTCGAAAAGCTTCTCCAAAGTTTTAATCTGAAGTTATTTCCTTTTTCACCATAGGCCTCTAGGAGTTCCTGAATATCCCTTTGCAGATTGCAGAGAAACATTGCTACCAAACTGCTCAAAGAATAGAAAGGTGTAACTCTGTGTGATGCATTCACCCATCACAAGGAAATTTTTCTGAAAGCTCCTTTCTACTTTTTATCTGTGGCTGTTTACTTTTTCACCATCAGCCTCAATGTGCTCCCAAATATCCCTTCTCAGACACCACAAATACAGTGATGACAAACTGCTCAATCAACAAAATGGTTTATTTGTATGAGGTGAATACACATGTCACAAAACAGTTATTCAAAAACCATCTCTCCAGTTTTGATCTCAAGATATATCCCTTTTCACTATAGACCTCTATGAGATCCAAAAAATCCCTTTGCAGATTCCACAAAAACAGTGCTACCAAACTGCTACATGAAAAGAAACGTGTAGGTCTCTATGATGCATTCACCCATCACAAAGGAGTTTCTCAGAAAGCTTCTGTCTAGTTTTTATATGAGGATATTTCCTTTGTCACCAAAAGCTTCAATGCACTCCGAAATATCAGATTGCAGATTCCAAGAAAACAGTGTAAGCAAATTGCTAAATGAAAAGAACAGTGTAAATCTGTGAGATGAATTCAAACATCACAAAGTAGTTTACCAGAAAGCTTCTTTCTGGTATAAATCAGAGGTTACTTCCTTTTGCACCATAGGCCTCAAAGCACTCCCAAATATCCCCTTGCATATTACATGAAAACAGGGTTAGTAAATGCTCCATGAAATGAAAGGTGTAACTCTGTGAGATGAATTCACACATGGCAAAAAGGTTTCTCAGAAAGCTTCTTTATAGTTTTTATCTGAGAATAATTCCTTTGTCACCATAGGTGTCAATGCCATTCAAAATTTCCCTTCTAAGATTCCTCAAAAATAGTGCTACCAAACTGCTCCACGAAAAGTATCATGTAACTCTGTGAGATGAATTCACAAATCACAAAGCAGTTTCTCAGAAATATTCTTTCTAGTTTTTGTCTCAGGGTATTTCCTTTTGCACCATGGCCCTCAAGGCGTTCACAAATATCACTTTGGAGATTCCACGAAAAGAGTGTTAGCAAACTGCTCCATGAATAGAAACGTGTAAATCTGTGAGATGAACTCATACATCACAAAGCAGTTTCTGAGAAAGCTCCTTTTTGCTTTTTGTCTGAGGATATTTCCTTTGTTACCATAGGCTTCAATGCACTCCCAAATATCCTAAGCAGATTCCACGAAAACCGTGTTATCTAACTGCTCAATGAAAGCAGTAGTGTATCTCTGTGAGACGTATTCACATATCTAACATTAATTTCTCAGAAAGCTTCTTTCCAGTTTTTATCTGAGGATATTTCCTTTTAAACCATAATCTTCAATGCTCTCCCATATATCACTTTTCAGATTCCACCAAAACAATGTATGCAAACTGTTCCATGAAAATAAAGGTGAAACTCTGTGAGATGAATTCACACATCACAAAAAAGTGTATCAGAAAGTTTCTTTCTAGATTTTATCTGAGGATACTTCCTTTGTCACCATAGGCTTCAATGTGCTCCCAAATATCCTATTTCTGTTTCCACAAAAACAGTGTTATCAAACTGCTCAATGAAAACAACAGTGTATCACTGTGAGAGTAATGCACACATCCAAAAGTAGTTTCTCAGAAAGCTTCTTTCTAGTTTTTCTCTGAGGATATTTCCTTTTTTACCATAGACCTCAATGCACTCTGGAATATCCCATCTCAGATTCCATGAAGATAATGTTAGCAAACTTCTCATTGAAAGAATGGTGTAATTCTGTGAAATGAATTCACACATGACAAAGAAATTTCTCAGAAAGTTTCTTTGTAGATTTTATCTGAGGATATTTCCTTTGTCACCATAGGTTTCAACACGATCCAAAATATTCTTTCTCAGATTCGCTAAATATGGTGCTACCAAACTGCTCCATGAAAAGGATTATGTAACTCTGTAAGATGAATTCAAGAATCACAAAGCAGTTTCTCAGAAAGTTTCTTTCTAGTTTTTGTCTGAGGATATTTTCTTTTTCAAAGTTTGCCTCAATGAGCCTGCGAATATCCCTTTGCAGATTCCACGAAAATAGTGTTAGGAAAACACTCCATGAAAAGAAAGGTGTAAATCTGTGAGATGAATTGACACATCACAAAGCAGTTTCTCAGAAATCATCTTTTTGGTTTTTCTCTGAGGATATTTCCTTTGTCACCATAGGCTTCAATGTACTCCCAAATATTCCTTCTCAGGCACCACAAAAACAGTGATGCTAAAGTCTTCCCTCAACAGAAATTTTTACCTCTTTGAGATGAATGCACACATCACAAAGGAGTTTCTCTGAAATCTTCTCTCCAGTTTCTACCTGGAGAATTTTCTTTTTTCACCTTAGGCCTCTATGTGCTCTCAAATATCCCTTTGCAGATTCCATAAAAACAGTGCTACCAAACTGCTCAAAGAAAACAAAGGTGTAACCCTGTGTTATGAATTCACCCATCACAAGGAAATTTCACAGAAATCTTCTTTCTAGCTGTTGTCTCCGGACATTTCCATTTCCACCATCGGCTTCCATGGAGTCCCAAATATCCCTTCTCGGACCTAACAAAAACAGTGATGCCAAACTGTTCTCTAAAAAGAAAGCTTTACCTCTATGAGATGAATGCACACATCACAAAGGATTTATCAGGAAGTTTCTCTCTGGTTTTTACTTGAAGATATTTCCTTTTTCAAACTTGGCCTCTATCTGCGCCCATATATTCCTTTGCATATTCCATGAAAACAGCGTTACCAAACTGCTCAATGAAAGAAAGATAAACTCTGTGAGATGAATTCACCCATCAAAAAACCGTCTATCAGAAAGCTTCTTTCTAGTTTGTATCTGAGGGTATTTCTTTTTTCACCATAGGCTCCTCTGTACTCTGAATATCCCTTTGTGGATTAAATAAAGCAGGGTTACCAAATTGTTCAATTACAATAATGGTTTACCTCTGGGAGTTGAATTCACCCATCACAAAGGAATTTCTCAGAATGCTCCTTTCTAGTTTTTATCTGTGCATATTAACTTTCCACCATCGGCCTCAATATACTCCCAAATATCCCTTCTCAACCACCAGAAAAAGAGTGATGCCAAACTGCTGAATCAACAAAATGATCTATCTCTATGAGTGAATACACACATCACAAAACCACTTCTCAAAAACCTTCTCTCCAGTTTTTATCTGAAGATATTTCCTTTTTCAAGATAGGCCTGTATGAGCTCCTGGAATTCCCTTTGCAGATCCCCAGAAACAGTGTTAAATAACTGCTCAGAGAAAAGAAAAGTGCAACTCTGTGAGATGAAACCACCCATCACAAAGTAGTTTCTCAGAAAGCTTCTTTCTAGCTTTTGTCTGAGAATATTTCCTTTTTCACTATAGTCTCAATATGCTCGTGAATATCCCTTGGCAGATTCCATGAAAACAGGATTAGCAAACTGATCCATGAAGAGAAAGGTATAAATCTGTGAGATGAATTAACACATCACAAAGTTTATCAGAAAGCTTCTTTTTGGTTTTTGTCTGAGGATATTTCCTTTGTCACCATAGGCTTCAATGTGCTCCCAAATATCCTATTTCAGTTTCCACAAAAACAGTGTTATCAAACAGCTCAATGAAAACAACAGTATATCACTGTGTGATGAATGCATACATCCAAAAGTAGTTTCTCAGAAAGCTTCTTTCTAGTTTTTATCTGAGGATATTTCCTTTTTTACCATAGGCCTCAATGCACTTCAGAATATCCCATCTCAGATTCCACAAAGATAGTGTTAGCAAACTTCTCATTGAAAGAACGGTGTAACTCTGTGAAACGAATTCACATATCACCAAGAAATTTCTCAGAAAGTTTCTTTGTAGATTTTATCTGAGGATATTTCCTTTGTCACCATAGGCTTCAACGTGATTTAAAATATTCTTTCTCAGATTCCTCAAATGCAGTGTTACCAAACTTCTCCATGAAAAGGATCGTGTAACTCTGGGATATGAATTCACAAATCACAAAGCAGTTTATCAGAAAGCTTCTTTCTAGTTTTTCTCTGAGGATATTGTCTTTTTCAACGTTTGCCTCAATGTGCTTGCTAATATCCTTTTGCAGATTCCACTAAAACAGTGTTAGGAAAACCCTCCACGAAAAGAAAGGTGCAAATCCATGAGATGAATTCGCACATCACAAGGCAATTTCTCAGAAAGCATCTTTTTTATTTTTCTCTGAGGATATTTCCTTTTCCACCATCGGTTTCCATGTGCTCCCAAATATTCCTCTCAGTCACCACAAAAACAGTAACGTTGAAGTGCTCTCTCAACAGAAAGCCTTACCTCTATGAGATGAATGCACACTTCAGAAAGGAGTTATCAGAAACTGTCTCTCCAATTTCTACTTGAAGATACTACCTTTTTCAACCGTGGCCTCTTTCTGCTCCCGAATATCCCTTTGCATATTCCACAAAAAGAATGTTGCAAACCTGTTCAATGAAAAGAAAGGTTGAACACTGTGAGATGAATTCACCCATCACAAAACAGTCTCTCAGGAAGCTTCTTTCTAGTTTATATCTGAGGGTATTTCCTTTTTCACCATAGGCTTCTCAGCACTCGGAATTTCCCTTTGTTGATTCCACAAAAGCAGTGTGACCAAACTGCTTAATGAAAAGAATAGTTTACTTCTGGGAGATGAATTCACTCATCACAAAGTAATTTCTTAGAAAATTCCTTTCAAGTTTTCTATCTATGTATATTCACTTTTCCACCATCAGCCTCAATACGCCCCCAAATATCCTTTCTCAGACACCACAAAGAGTGATGCCAAACTGCTGAATCAAGAAAATGGTTTATCTCTGTGAGTGAATACACACATCACAAAAATGAAAAGAAAGGTGTAACACTGTGAGATGAATTCACCTATCAAAAAGAGTTTTTCAGAAAGCTTCTTTCTAGTTTTTGTCTGGGGATAATTCCTTTTTCACCTTAGTCATCAATATGCTCCTGAATATCCCTTTGCAGATTCCACGAAAATAGTGGTAGCAAACTGTTCCTTGAAAAGAAAAGTATAAATCTGTGAGGTGAATTCACACATCACAAAGCAGTTTCTCAGAAAGCTTCTTTTGGTTTTTGTCTGAGGATTTTTCCTTTGACACCATAGGCTTCAATGTGCTCCCAAATATCCTATTTCAGTTTCCACAAAAACAGTAATATCAAACTGCTCAATGAAAGCAACAGTGTATCTTTGTGAGATGAATGCACACATCTGAAAGTAGTTTCTCAGAAAGCTTCTTCCCAGTTTTTATCTGAGAATATTTCCTTTTACACCATAAGCCTCAATGCGCTCCCTTACATCACTTTGCAGATTCCATGAAAACAGTGTTTGCAAACTGCTCCATGAAAAGAAAGGTGTAACGCTGTGAGATGAATTCATACATCACAAAGAACTTTCTCAGAAAGCTTCTTTCTTGTTTTTATCAGAAGATATTTCCTTTGTCACCATAGGCTTCAATGCAATCCAAAATATACCTTCTGAGATACCCCAGAAACAGTGCTACAAAACTGTTCCATGAAAAGAATGGTGTAACTGCGTGAGATGAATTCACCCATCACAAAGCAGTTTCTAAGAAAGCTTCTTTCTATTTTTTACCTGAGGATATTTCCTTTTTCACCATAGGCTTCAATGCGTTCTGTAATATCCCATTGCAGTTTCCATGATAAAGGTGTTAGCAAACCTCGCAATGAAAAGAATAGTGTACCTCTGTGAGATGAATTCCCACATCACACAGAAGTTTCTCAGAAAGTTTCTTTCTAGATTTTATCTGAGGTTACTTCCTTTGTCACCTTAGGCATCAATGCAATACAAATTATCCCTTCTCAGATTCCCCAAAAACAGTGCTATCAAACTGCTCCATGAAATGAACCGTGTAACTCTGTGAGATGTATTCACAAATCACAAAGCAGTTTCTGAGAAACTACTTTCCAATGTTTGAATTCGTCTCACAGATTTGCTTCTTGTTTTCCAGGAGCAGTTTGCTAACACTATTTTCATGAAGTCTGCAAAGGTATATTCACAAGCGCATTGAGGCAAGTGGTGAAAATGGAAATATCCTCAGACAAAAACTAGAATCTTTTCTTGTCAGAAAGATTCTTGACTCCATGAAAATAGTGTTAGCAAACTGCTCCATGGAAAACAAGATGTAAATCTGTGAGACGAATTCAAACATTGGAAAGTAGTTTCTCAGAAAGCTTCAGATATCCCTTCTCAGACACCACAAAAACAGTGATGCCACAGTGCTCCCTCAACAGAAACTTTTAGCTCTATGAGATGAATGCACACATCACAAAGGAGTTTCTGGGAAATCTTTCTAGCTTTTATCTGAGGATATTTCCTTTTTCACTGTATTCCTCAATGTGCTCCCGAATATACCATTGAAGATTAAACGAAAAACATTTTAGCAAACTTCTCAATGAAAAGAACAGTGTTACTTGGTGTGGTGAATTCACACGTCATAGAGCAGTTTCACAAAAAGGTTATTTTTGATTTTTATCTGAGGATATGTCCTTTGTCACCATAGTCTTCAATGCCCTCCCAAATATCCCTTTTCAGATTCCACGACAGCAGTGTTAGCAAACTTCTCAATGAAAAGAGCAGTGTAACACTGTGAGATGAGTTCACACATCAGAAAACATTTTCTCAGAAAGCTTCTTTTTGGTTCTAATCTGTGGATATTTAATTTGTCACCCTAGGCTTCAATGCACTTCCAAATATCCTATTGCAGATTCCGTGAAAACAGTGATATCAAACTGCTCAATGAAAAGAACGGTTTAACACTTTGAAGTGAATTCACACATCACAAAGCAGTTTATCAGAAAGTTTCTTTCTAATTTTTATCTCTGGATATTTGTTTTTTCCCAATGTAGGCCTCAATATGCTCCCAAATGACCCTTTGAAGCTTCCATGAAAATGGTGTTAGCAAACTGCTCAATGAAAAGTAAAGTGTAACTCTGTGAGATGAGCTCACACATCACAAAGCAGTTTCTCAGAGCTCTTCTTTCTAATTTTTATCTGAAGATATTTGATTATTTCACTTCAGGCCTCATTGCACTCCCAAATATCCCTTTACAGCTTCCACAGAAACAGTGTTAGCTAACTGCTCAATGAAAAGGAAGGTGTATTTCTGTGAGATGAATTCACATATCACAAAGAGCTTTCTCAGAAGGTTTCTTTCTAGTTTTTGACTGAGGATATTTCCTTTGTCACCAGGGGCTTCACTGTGATCAAAAATATCCCTTCTCAGATTCCCCCAAAACAGTGCTACCAAACTGATCCATGCAAATAATCATGCAACTCTGTGAGATGTATTATCACATCAAAAAGTGGTCTCTCAATATGTTTATTTCTGGTTTTTATATGAGGATATTTGCTTTGTCACCATAAGCTTCAATTCGCTCAGAAATATCCCATTGCAGAATCCTAGAAAAGAGTGTTAGCAAACTGATAAATGAAAAAAACAGTGTATCTCCGTGAGATGTATTCACACATGACAAGGCAGTTTCTCAGAATGTTTCTTTCTAATTTTTAATCTTAGGATATTTCCTTATTCATCATATCACTCAGAGTGCTCAGAAATATCCCTTTGCAGATTCCATGAAAACAGTGTTAGCAAGCTGCTCAATGAACTGAACAGTTAACTCTGTGAGATGAATTCACACATCACAAAACAGTTTCTCAGAAATCTTCTTTATAGTTTTTATTTGAGGATATTTCCTTTGTTACCATACATTTCAAAGTGATCCAATATATCCCTTCTCAGATGCACCAAAAACAGTGCTACCAAACTGTTTCATGAAAAGAATCGTGTATACATTTGTGAGATGAATTAACACAACAGAAAATGGCTTCTCAGAAAGCTTCTTTCTAGTTTTCATATGAGATTATTTACTTTGTCACCATAAGCTTCAATGTGCTCAGAAATATTAGATTGAAGATTGCAAGGAAACAGTGTAAACAAACTGTGCAATGCAAAGAACAGTGTAACTCTGTGAGATAATTTCACACATCACAAAGCAGTTTCTCAGAAAGCTTCTTTCTAGTTTTTATTTGAATATATTTCCTTTTTCACTATATTCCTCAATGCCCTCCTGAATATCCCATTGCAGATTAAATGAAAAAGGTTTTAGCAAACTTCTTAATGAAAAGAATGGTGTTATGCAGTGAGATTAAGTCACACATCACAAAGCAAAGCTTCGTTTTGGTTTTTATTTGAGGATATTTCCTTTGTCCATATATGCTTCAATGCATTCCTAAATACCCTATTGCAGATTCCACGAAAACGGTGTTATCAAACTTCTTGATGACAACAACAGTGTAACTCTTTAAGATAAATTCACACATCACAAAGCTCTTTTCCAGGAAGATTCCTTCCAGCTTTTACATGAGGATATTTGCTTTTTCACTATAGGCCTCAATGCACTCGAGAATATCCTATTGCATATTCCATGAAAACAGAGTTAGCAAACTGCTCCATGAAAAGAAAGGTGTAACGTTCTGAGATGAATTCACAGATCACAAAGAACTTTCTCAGAAGGCTTCTTTCTAGTTTTTATCTGAGGATATTTCCTTTGTCACCATAGGTTTCAATTCGATTCAAAATATCCCTTTCAGATTCTTCAAAAACAATGCTACCAAACTGATCCATGAAAGGAATCATGTTTTTCTGTGAGATGAATTAAAACATCACACAATGGTTTCTCAGAAAGCTTCTATTTTTTATATTAGGCTATTTCCTTTTCCACCTTAGGATTCAATGTGCTCCCAAATATCCCTTCCCACACACAACAAAAAAAGGGATGCCAAAGTGCTCCCTCAAAAAAATCTTTTAGCTCTCTGAGATGAATGAAGACATTACAAAGGAGTGTCTCCAAAATCTTATCTCCTGTTTTTACCTGAAGAATTTTCTTTTTTCACCTTTGGCCTCTATGTGTTCCCAAATATCCCTCTACAGATTTCACAAAAACAAGTCTACCAGACTGTGCAATGAAAAGGAAGGTTTAAATCTGTGAGATAAATTCACCCATCAGAAAAGAGTTTCTCAGGAAGCTTCTTTCCAGTTTTTATCTGAGGCATTTTCTTTTCCACCATAGGCTTCAATGCCCTCCCAAATATCCCATCTCAGATACCACAAAAACAGTGATGCCAAACTACTCCCTCAACAGAAACGTTTAGCTCTATGAGATGAATGCACACATCACAAAGGAGTTTCTCAGAAAGCTTCTCTCCAGTTTTTACATGAAGATATTTCCTTTTTTGCCGTTGGACTCTACGTGCTCCCGAATATCCCTTTGTAGATTCCACAAAAACAGTGTGACCAAACTGCTCAATGAAAAAAAGGTTTAATTCTGTGAGATAAATTCACCCGTCACAAAGAGTTTCTCAGAAAGCTTCTGTCTAGTTTAAATCTGAGGATATTTCCTTTTTCACCATAGGCTTCAATGTTCTCCCAAATAACTCCTCAAAGATACCACAGAAACAGTGAGGATGAACTACTCAATTAAAAATACATTAAACTCTTTGGGATGAATACATACATCACAGAACAGTTTCTCAAGGAGTTTCTCTTAAGTTTTCATCTGAAGTTGTTTCCTTTCTCACCATTGGCCTCTAGGAGCTCCCGAATATCCCTTTGCAGATTCCATAAAAACAGTGCTAAAAACCTGCTCAAAGAAAATAAACATGTAATTCTGTGTGATGATTTCATGCACCCCAAAGAAATTCCCCAGAAAGCTTCTTTCTAGTTTTACCTGAGGATATTTCCTTTGTCACTATAGGCTCCAATGAGATTTAAATATACTTTCTCAGATTCTACAATACACTGCTATGAAACTGATTCATGGAAACGATCTTGTAACAGAGTGCAATGAATTAACACATCATGAAGCGGTTTCTCAGAAGTCTTCTGTCTAGTTTTTATATGAGGATATTGCATTTGTCATGATAAGCTTCAAAGCGCTACTAAATATATCATTGCAGATCCCAAGAAAACAGTGTTAGCAAACTGCTCAATGAAAAGAATAGTGTAACTCTGTGAGATGAATTCACATAGCAAAAAGAAGTATCTCAGAAAGCTTCTTTGTAGTTTTTATCTGAGGATATTTTCTTTTTTACCATAGGCCTCAAGGTGCTCTTAAATATACCTTTACAGATTCGAGGAAAACTGTTAGTAAACTCCTCCATGAAAAGAAAGGTGTATCTCTGTGAGGTGAATTCACACATCAACAAGCAGTTTCACAGAAAGTTTCTTTCTAGTTTTCATCAGAATATTTCCTTGTCAACACAGGCTTCAATGTGATCCAAAGTATCCCTTCTCAGATTCCCCAAAAACAGTGTTCCCAAACTGTTCCATGAAAATTATTGTGTAACTCTGTAAGATGAGTTCACAAATTACAAAGTAGCTTCTCAGAAAGCTTCTTTGTAGTTTTTGTCTGAGGCTAATTCCTCCTTTGTCACTATGAACTTCAATGTGCTCCAAAATATCCCATTGCAGATACCAAGAAAACAGTGTTAGCAAACTACTCAGTGGAAACAACAGTGTTACTCTGTGAGATGAATTCACACATGACAAAACAGTTTCTCCGAAAGCATCTTTTTGGTGTTTATCTGGGCATATTTCCTTGGTCAACATAGGCTTCAAAGTGATCCCAAATATTCTATTGCAAATTCCACGAAAACAGTTTTATCACACTCCTCAATGAGTGGGAAGCTGTAACTCTGTAAGGTGAATTCACACAGCACAAATTAGTTTCTCAGAAAGCTTCTTTCTAATTTTTATCTGAGGATATTTCCTTTTTCACTATAGGCCTCAATGTGCTAGAAATATCGCTTTGCAGATTCCATAAAAAGAGTTTTAGCAAACTGCTCCATGAATAGAACTGTATAACTCTGTGAGATGAATTCTCACATCACAAAGTACTTTTCAGAAAACTTCCTTCTAGTTTTTATCTGAGGATATTTCGTTTCTCACCATAGGCTTCAATGCAATCCAAAATACTCCTTCTCAGATTCCCCAAAAACAGTTCTACCACACTGCTCCATGAAAAGAGCCATGTGCTTCTGTTAGATGGATTCACAAATCACAAAGAGTTTCTCAGAAAGCTTCTTTCTAGTTTTTCTCTGAGGATGTTTCCATTGTCACCATAGGCTTCAACAATGGTGTTATTTGTGAGATGAATTCACGCATTACAAAGCACATTCTCAGAAAGCCTCTTTCTTTTTTATCTGAGGATATTTCCTTTTTCACCATAGGCCTCAATGCACTCTGAAATACCCATTCTGGATTCCATGAAAGAAGTGTTAGAAAACTTCTCCTTTTTCACCTAAGGCTTCAATGCAATACCAAATATTCCTTCACAGATTCCTCAAAAACAGGGCTACCAAACTGATACATGAAAGGAATCGTGTAACTCTGTGAGATGAATTAGCACATCACAAAGCAGTTTCTCAGAAAGTTTATTTCTAATTTTTATCTAAGGATATTTAGTTTTCATTATAGGCCTCAAAGTTCTCACAAATATTCCTTCTCAGATTCGTCAAAAAGTGCTACCAAACTGCTCATTAAAACAGTCTTGTTACTCTATGAGATGAATTCACAAATCACAAAGAAGTTTTTCAGAAAGTTTCTTACTAGTTTTTGTCTGAGGATATTTGCTTTGTCAATCTAAGCACCAATGCACTCAGAAGTATCCCATTGCAGATTCCAAGAACACAGTGTTAGCAAACGTCTCAATGAAAAGAACAGTGTAACTGTGTGGGATGAATTCACATATCAAAAAGCAATTTCTAAGAAAACTTCTTTTTGTTTTTATCTGAGGATATTTTCTTTGTCACCATACGTTCAATGTGATCCAAATTATCCCTTCTCAGATTCCCCTAAAAAGGTGCTACCAACTGCTCCACGAAAAGAATTGTGTAACCCTGTGAGATGAATTTACACATCACCAATCAGTTTCTCAGGAAGTTTCTTTCTAATTTTTTTCTGAGGTTATTTCTTTTTTCACCCTAGCCTTCAATGCACTCCCAAATACCCTTCTGAGACAGCACAAAAACAGTGATACCAAAATTCTCCCTCAACAGAAATGTTTAGCTCTATGAGATGAATGCGCACCTCACACAGGAGATTCTCAGAAAGCTTCTCTTCTCTTTTTAATCTGAAAATATTTCCTTTTCATGACTGGACCCTGGGGACTCCCGAATATCCCTTTGCACATTCCACATAAACAGTGTTACCGAACTGCTCAATGAAAACAAAGGTGTAACTCTGTGAGATGAATTCACACATCACAAAGCAGTTTCTCAGAAAGCTTCTTTCTAGTTTTTATCTGAGGATATTTCCTTTTTCACCATTTGTCTCAATGTGCTTGCGAATATCCCTTTGCAGATTCCACGAAAATAGCGTTAGCACACTGCTCCATAAAAAGAAAAGTGTAACTCTCTGATTTGAATTCACACAACAGAGAACAGTTTCTCAGGAAGCTTCTTTTTGGTTTTTGTTGGAGCATATTTCTTCTGTCACCATAGGCCGCAATGCTCTCCCAAATATCCTATTGAAGATTCCATGAAAACAGTGTTATCAAACTACTCAATGAAAACAACAGTGTAACTCTGTGAGATGAATTCACACATCATGAAGTAGTTTCTCAGAAATCTTCCATCTAGTTTTTAATTAAGGATATTACCTTTGTCACCATAGGCTTCAATGTGATCCAAAATATCCCTTCTCAGATTCCCCAAAAACAGTGCTACCAAACTGTTACATAAAAAGAATGGTGTAACTCTGTGAGATGAATTCTCATATGGCAAAGATATTTCTCAGAAAACTTCTTTCTAGTTTTTATCTGAGTATATTTCCTTTTTCACTGTATTAATCAATGCGTTCCCCAATATCCCATAGCAGATTAATCGAAAAAAAGTGTTAGAAAACTTCTCAATGAAAAGAATGGTGTACCTTGGTGAGATGAGTTTGCACATCACTAAGGAGTTTCACAGAAAGCTTTTTTTTGGACTTTTATCTGTGGATATTTCCTTTGTCACCATAGGCTTGGATACACTCCCAAATATCCTATTGCAGATTGGACGAAAACTGTGTTATCAAACTCCTCAATGAAAAGAACAGTGAAACTCTCTGCAGATTCCAAGAAAAAGGTGTAAGCAAACTGCTCAATGCAAAGTACAGTGTAAATCTGTGAGTTGAATTCACACATCACAAAGCAGTTTCTCAGAAAGCTTCCTTCTCCTTTTTATCTGAGGATATTTCATTTCTCACTGTAGGACTCAATGTATTCCCAAATATTCCTTTGCAGATTCCACAAAAATAATGGTAACAAACTGCTCCATGAAAATAGAGGTGTGACTCTGTGAGATGAATTCACACATCACAAAGAAGTTTCTCAGAATGCTTCTTACCAGTTTTTATCTGAGGACAGTTCCTTAGTCACCATAGGCTTCAATAGGATCCAAATTATCCCTTCTCAGATTCACTAAAGACAATGCTAGCAAACTGATCCACGAAAAGTATTGTGTAACACTGTGATGTGAATTAAAACTTCACAAAGTGGTTTCTCAGAAAGCTTATTTCTAGCTTTTATATGAGGATATTTCCTTTGTCACCAAAAATTCAATGCCTTCCGAAATATCCCACTGCAGATTGCAAGAAAACTGTTAGCAAACTGCTCAATGAAAAGAGCAGTGTAGCACTGTGTGATGAAATCACACATCACAAAGCAATTTCTGAGAAAGCTTCTTTTTGGTTTTTATCTGAGTATATTTCCTTTTTCACCATAGGCTTCAATTGTCTCCCACATATCCTAATGCAGAATCCACGAAAACTGGTTATCAAACTGCTCAATGAATAGAACGGTGTAAATCTTTGAGATGAATTCACACATCACAAAGCAGTTTCTCAGAAAGTTTCTTTCTAGTTTTTATCTGAGGATATTTCTTTTTTCACAATAGGCCTCAACGTGCTCCCGAATATCCCCTTGCAGATTCCACACAAAAAGTGTTACCAGAGTGCTCCATGAAAAGAAAGATGTAACTCTATGAGATGAACTGAAACATCAAAAAGAACTTTCTCAGTAAGCTTCGATGTAGTTTTTGTCTGAGGATATTTCCTTTCTCACCAAATGCTTCAATGCGATCCAAAATATCCCTTCTCAGATTCCCTAAAAACAGTCCTACCAATCTACTCTATGAAAAGAATCGTATAACTCTGCGAGATGAATTCAAAAATAACAAAACAGTTTCTTAGAAAGTATCTTTCTAGTTTTTGTCTGAGGATATTTCCCTTTTCACAATGAGTTTCCATATGCTCTGAAAAATCTCACTGCAATTTCCAAGAAAACAGTGTTAACAAACCGCTCAATGAACAGAGCAGTGTAACTATGTGAATTGATTTCACACATCACAAAGCAGTTTCTCAGAAAGCTTCTTTTTGATATTTCTCTGAGGATATTTTCTTTGTCATCATAGGCTTCAAAGCACTCCCAAATTCCCTATTGCAGATTCCACGAAAACAGTGTTGTCAAACTGCTCAGTAAAATGTACTGTGTAACCCTGTGTGATGAATTCACACATTACAAAGCAGTTTCTCAGAAAGCTTCTTTTTGGTTTTCCTATGAGGATATATCTTTTTTTACTACAGGTCTCAATGTACTCCCAAATATCCCTTTGCAGATTCCATGAAATCTGTGTTAGCAAACTGTTCCATGAAAAGTAAATTGTAACTCTGCGAGGTGAATTCACACAATACAAAGAACTTTCTCAGAAAGCTTCTTTCTATATTTTATCTGAGGATGATTCCTTTTTCACCATAGGTTTCAATGCATTACCAAATATCCCTTTGCAGATTCAACGAAAATTGTGCTAGCAAACTGCTCCATGAAAGGAAAGGTGTAACTCTGTGAGATGAATTTAAAAATCACAAACAACTTTCTCAGAAAGCCTCTATATATTTTTATCTGATTATATTTCCTTAGTCACCATAGGCTTCAAAGTGATCCGAAATATCCCTTCTCAGATTTCCCAAAAACAGTGCTACCAAACTGACCCATGAAAGCAATCATGTAACTCTATGAGATGAATTAACACATCATAAAGCCGTTTCTCAGAAAGCTTCTTTCTAGTTTTTATATGAGGATATTTCCTTTGTTACCATAAGCTTCAATGAGCTCTGAAATATTCCATTGCAGATTCTAATAATACAGTGTTAGCAAACGGCTCAATGAATAGAACAGTGTACCTCTCTGAGACGGATTCACACATCACAAAGAAGTCTCTCAGAAAGCTTTTTTCTAGTTTTTATCTGAGAATATTTCATTTTTCACCATAGGTCTCAATGTGCTCCCAAATATCCCTTTGCAGATTCCATGAAAACAGTGTTAGCAAACTGCTCAATGAAAAGAAAGTTGTTACACTGTGATATGAATTCACATATCACAAAGAACCTTCTCAGAAAGATTCTTTCTCCTTTTTATCTGAGGATATTTTCTTTGTCAACATAGGTTTCAATGCGATCCAAGACATCCCTTCTCAGATTTTCCAAAAATAGTGCTATCAAACTGATCCAAAGAAAGAATTGTGCAACTCTGTCAGAAGAATTCACAAATCACAAAGCAGTTTCTAAGAAAGTATCTGTCTAGTGTTTGAGGATAATTCATTTTAGCAGTAAGCTTTAATGCGCTCTGAAATATACCAATGCAGATTACAAGGAAACAGTGTTAATAAACTGCTCAATGAAAAGAACAGTGTAACTCTGTGAACTGAATTCACACATCACAAGGCAGTTTCTCAGAAAGCCTCTATTTGGTTTTAATCTGATTATATTTTCTTTCTCACTATTGGCTTCAATGCCCTCCTAAACATCCTACGGCAGACTCCACGAAAACAGTGTTATCAATCTGCTCAATGAAAAGAAAGGTGTAACTCTTTAAGACGAATTCACACATCAAATAGCAGTTTCTCAGAGGGCTTCTTTTTGGTTTTTCCCTGAGTATATTTCCTTTTTCAATATAGGCCTCAATTCGCTCCCTTGTATCCCTTTATAGATTCCACATAAACAATGTTAGCAAACTGCCCAATGAAAGGAAACATGCAACTATGTGAGATGAATTCGCACATCTCAAATAACTTTCTCAGATTACTTCCTTCTAGTTTTTATCTGAGGATATGTCCTTTGTCACCATAGGCTTCAATGCGCTCTGAAATATTCCATTGTAGATTCCAAGACAACAGTGTAGGCAATCTGCTCAATGAAAAAAGCAGTGTAACACTCTGACATGAATTCACACATCACAAAGCAGTTTCTCAGAATGCTTCTTTTTGGTTTTTCTCTGAGGATATTTAGTTTTTCATCATAGGCCTCGATGCATTCTGAAATATGCCCTTGAAGATTACATGAAAACAATTTAACAAACTGCTTCATGGAAAGAAAGTTGTAACTCTGTGAGATGAATTCACACATCACAAGGAACTTTCTCAGGAAGCTTCTTTCTAGATTTATCTGAGGACATTTTCTATTCAATATAGGTTTAATATGTTCCAAAATATCCGTTCTCAGATTCACCAAAAACAGTGCTACCAAACTGCTCCATGAAAAGAATCAGGTAACTCTGTGTGATCAATTAACATGCCACAAAACAGTTTCTCAGAAAATTTCTTTCCAGTTTTTCTCTGAGGATATTTCTGTTGTCACAATAAGTTTCAATGGGCTCTGAAATATGCCTTTGCAGATTCCAAGGAAACAGTGTTAGCATACTGCTCAAAAAAGGAACACTGTAACTCTGTGAGATGAATTCATACATCACAAAGCAGTTTCTCAGAGAGCATGTTTCTCATTTTAATCTTAGGATATTTCCTTTGTCACCATAGGCTTCAATGCATGCAAAAATATCTTATTGCAGATGCCACAAAAACAGTGTTATCAAACTACGCATTGTAAAGAACCATGTAACTCTGTGAGATGAATTCACACATCACGAAGCAGTTTCTCAGAATGCTTCCTTTTCGTTTTTTTCTGATGATATTTAGTTTTTTACTATAGGCCTCAAAGTGATCCCAAATATCCCTTTGCAGATTCCATGAAAACAATGTTAGGAAACTTATTCATAAAAATGAATGTGTGACTCTGTGAGATGAATTCACACATCACAAAGAACTTTCTCAGAAAGCTTCTTTCTAGTTTTTATCTGATGATATTTTCTTTGTCAACACAGGCTTCAATGCGATTCAAGTATGACTTCTCAGATTCCCCAAAAACAGTTTTACCAATGATCCATGAAAAGAATTGTGCAACACTGTGAGATGAATTAACCCATCACAATGCGGTTTCTCAGAAAGCTTCTTTTGGATTTTTATCTGAGGATATTACCTGTGTCACCATAGGCTTTAAGCCACTCCCAAATATCCTTTTGCAGATTCCACAAAACAGTGTTGCCAAACTGCTCAATGAAAAGAACTGTGTAACTGTGTGAGATGAATTCACACATCACAAAGCAGTATTGCAGAAGGTTTCTTTGTAGTTTTATCTGCGGATATTTCCTCATTCATTATATTCCACAATGCGATGCCAAATATAACTTTACAGATTCCACACAAACTGTGTTATCAAACTTCTCAATGAAAAGAACAGCGTATCTCTGTGAGATTCAAATATCACAAAGCAGTTTCTTAGAAAGCTTCTCTCTAGTTTTTATCTGAAGATCTTTTCTTTTTCACTATAAGCCTAAATGCACTCCCAAATATTCCATTGCAGATTAAACAAAAACTGAAAGCCAACTGCTGCATGAATGAAAAGGTGTAACTCTGTTAGATGAATTCACACATCAGAAAGACCTTTCTCAGAAAGCTTCTTTCTGGTTTTATCTGAGGATATTTCCTTTTTCAATATAAGCTTCACTGCACTCCCAAATATCCCTTTGCACATTCTGTGAAAACAGTGTTAGCAAAATGCTCAATGAACAGAATTGTGTGATTCTGTGAAATAAAATCACACATCACAAAGAAGTTTCTCAGAAAGCTTCTTTCTAGTTTTTATCTGAGGATATTTCCTTACTCATCATAGGCTTCAATGCGATCCAAAATATCCCTTCTCAGATTCACCAAAAATAGTACTACCAAACTGATCATGAAAAGAATCATGTAACTCTGTGATATGAATTCACATATCACAGAGCAGTTTCTCAGAAAGATTCTTTCTAGTTTATTATGAGGATATTTATTTGTAGCCATAAGCTTCAAAGCACTCTGAAACATTCCATTGCAGATTCGAGGAAAACAAAGTGAGCAAACTGCTCAGTGAAAAGGACAGAGTAACTCTGTGAGATGAATTCGAACATCACAAAGCATTTTCTCAGAAATCTTCTTTCTAGTTTTTATCTGAAAATATTTCCTTTGTAGCACAGGTTTCAATGTGAACCAAAATATCCCTTCTCAGGTTCCCCAAAACCAGTGCTACCAAAGTGATCCAAAAAAAATCATGTAACTCAGTCAGGTGAATTAACACATCACAAAGTGGTTTCTCAGAAAGTCTCTTTCTGCTTTTGATATGAGGATATTTCCTTTGTCACCATAAGCTTCAATGTACTCCAAAATATCCCATTCCCAATTTCAAGAAAACACTGTAACAAACTGATCAAAGAAAAATCAGTGTAAAACTATGTGAGATGAATTGACACATCACAAAGCAATTTCTCAGAAAGCTTCTTTCTAGTTTTTCCATGAGGATATTTCCTTTTTTACCATAGACCTCAATGCACGCCCAAACATCCCTTTGCAGATTCCACAAAAGCAGTGTTAGCAAACTGCTCCATGAAAATAAAGTTGTAACTCGGTGAGATGAATTCAAACATCATAAAGAAGTTTCTCTGAAAGCTTCTTTCTAGTTTTAATCTGAGGATATGTTCTTTGACACTATAGGCTTCAATACAATCCAAAATATCCCTTCTCAGATTTCCCAAAAACAGTGCTATCAATCTAATCCATGAAAAGAATCCTGTAACTCTGTGAGGTGAATTTACAAATCATCAAGCAGTTCCTCAGAAAGTTTCTTTCTGGTTTTTGTCTGAAGGTACTTCCTTTTTCACAATAAGCTTCAATGTGCTCTGAAATATCCCAATGCAGACTGCAAGAAAACAGTGTTAGTAATCTACTCAAGGAAAAGAATAATGTAACCCTGTGAGTTGAATTCACACATCAAAAAGTGATTTCTCAGAAAGCTTCTTTTTAGGTTTTCTATGAGGATATTTCCTTTTTCACTATAGACGTCATTGTGCTCCCAAATATCTCTTTGTAGATTCCACAATAATTGTGTTAACAAAATGCTCCATGAAAAGAAAGTTGTAACTCTTTGCGATGAATTCACACATCACAAAGAACTTTCTCAGACAGCTTCTTTCTAGTATTTATCTGAGGTTATTTCCTTATAAACCGTAGGCTTTAATGTGACCCAAAATGTCCCCTTTCAGATTCCCCAAAAAGACTGCTAAAAACTCTTCCATGAAAATAATTGTGTAACTGTGTGTGATGAATTCACAAATCACAAAGCAGTTTCTCAGAAAGCTTCTTTCTAATTTATGTCTGAGGATATTTCCTTTGTCACCATAAGCTTCAATGTGCTCTGAAATATCCCATTGCAGATTCCAAGAAAACAGTATAAGCAAACCGCTCAATGAAAAGAACAGTGTAATTCTGTGTATAGATTTCAAATATCACAAAGCAGTTTTTCAGAAAACTTCTTTTTGGTTTTTGTATCAGGATATTTCCATTGCCACACTAGGCCACAATGTGCTCCCAAATAGTACTTTGAGGATTCGACGAAAACTGTGTTGTCAATCTGCTCCATGAAAAGAAAGGTGTAACTCTGTGAGATAAATTGACACATCACAGTGAACTTTCTCAGAAAGCCTCTTTCTAGTTCTTATATGAGGTTAGTTCATTAGTCACCATAGACATCAATGTGATCCAAAATATCCCTTCCCAGATTCCCAGAAAACAGCACTATAAAACTGATCCATGTAGCTAATTGTGTAAGTAATTGTGAGATGAATTAACACATCACAAGGCAGTTTCTCAGAAAGCATCTTTCTAGGTTTTATATGAATATATTTCCTTTGTCACCATTGGTTTCAATCCGATCCGAAATATCCCTTTGGAGATTTTCCTAAAACTGTGTTACCAAGCTGCTCCATGAAAAGAATCGTGTAACTTTGTGAGAAGAATTCACAAATTACAAAGCAGTTTCTCAGAAAGCTTCTTTTTAGTTTTTGTCTGAGGATATCTCCTTTGTCACCATAAGCTTCAATGTGCTCTGAAATATCCCATTGCAGATTACAAGGAAGCAGTGTTAGCAAACTTCTCAATGAAAAGAACATTGCAACACCATGAGATGAATTCACCCATCAGAGAGCAGTTTCTCACAAAGCTTCTTTTTAGTATTTATTTGAGGATAATTCCTTTTACACCACATTACTCAATGCACTCATAAATATCCCTTTGCAGATTCCACAAAAACTGTGTTAGCAATCTCGTCCATGAAAAGAAAGGTGTTTCTCTGTGAGATGAATTCACACATCACAAAGAACTTTCTCAGAAAGCTTCTTTCTACTTTTTATCTGAGGATATTTCCTTAGTCACTGCAGGCTTTTGCTTATTCTATGATGGCAGTGTTATCAAACTGTTCAATGAAAAGAATGGTGTAACTCTATAGGATGAATTCAAAAATCACAAAGCAGTTTCTCAGAAAGCTTTTTTCTTGTTTTTATCTGAGGATATTTCTTTTTTCACTGTAGGCCTCAATGTGCTCCCAAATATCCCTTTGCAGATTCCATGAAAACTCTGTCAGCAAACTGCTCCATGGAAATGAAACGTAACTATGTGAGATGAATTCACACAGCACACAGAAATTTCTCAGAAAGCTTCTTTCTAGTTGTTATCTGAGGATATTTTCCTTTCACCATGGACTGCTATGCGATCCAAAATATCCTTTTTCAGATTCCATGGAAACAGTGCTAACATACGTATTTATTAAAAGTCTCATGTAACGCTGTGAGATGAATTAACACATCTCAAAGCAATTTCTCAGAAAGCTTCTTTCGCGTTTTTATATGAGTATATTTCATTTGTCATCATAGTCTTCAATACGATCCAAAATATTCCTTTTCAGTTTCTCCTAAAACAGTCCTATCAAATGGCTTTATGAAAAGAATTGTGTAACTCTGAGATGAATTCACAAAATCACACAGCAGTTTCTCAGAAACCTTCTGTCTAGTTTTCGTCTGAGGACATTTCCTTTGTCACCATAAGCATCAATGTTCTCTGAAATATCCTATTGCAGATTCAAAGAAAACAGTTTTAGCAAATTGCTCAGTGAAAGCAACAGTGTATCTCTGTGAGATGAATTGACACAACACAAAACAGTTTCTCAGAAAGTTTATTTTTGATTTTTATCTGAGGATATTTCCTTTGTCACCATAGGCTTCAATACACTCCCAAATATCCTGTTGGAGATTCCACGAAAAAAGTGTTATCAAATGGCTCAATGAAAAGAATGGCATAGCTCTGTGAGAAGAATTCACACATCACAAAGCAGTTTCTCAGAAATCTTCTTTCTAATTTTTATGTGAGGATATTGTCTTTTCCACTATAGTCCACAATGCACTCCCAAATATCCCTTTGCACATTCCATGAAAACAGTGTTAGCAAACAGATCCCTGAAAAGAAATTTGGAATACTGTGAGATGAATTCCCACATCACAAGGAAGTCTCTCAGAAAGCTTATTTATAGTTATCACTTCAGCATATGTCCTTTGTCACCCTAGGCTTCAAAGCGAATAAAAATATCCCTTCCCAGATTTCCCAAAAGCAGTGATACCAAACTGCTCCATGAAAAGAATCGTGTAACTCTGTGAGATGAATTCAGAAACCACAAAGCAGTTTCTCCAAAAGTTTGTTTCTAGCTTTTGTCTGAGGATGTTTCCTTTGTCACTATATGCTTCATTGTTGGTTTCCCCAACACAGTGCTAACAAATTGATCCACGAAAATGATTGTGTAATGCTGTGAGCTGAAGTAACACATCACAAAGTGGTTTCTCAGAAAGCTTTCTTCTAGTTTTTATATGAGGACATTTCCTTTGTTAGCATAAGCTTCAATGCACTCCAAAATATCCCATGGCAGATTCCACGATAACAGTGTTAGCAAACTGCTACATTAAAACAAAGGTGTAACACAGTGAAATGAATAAGTGCATCACAAATCAGTTTCTCAGAAACCTCGTTTCCAGTTTTTATATGTGGATACTTCCTTTGTCACCATAAGCTTCAATGCCATCCAAAATATCCCTCCTCAGATTCCCCCAAAACAGTGCTACCAAACTGCTCCATGAAAAGCATTGTGTAACTATGTGAAATGAATTAGAAATCCCAAAGCAGTTTCCCAAAAGCTTCATTCTAGTTTTTGTCTGAGTATATTTCCTTTTTAACTATAGGCTTCATTGTGATTCAAAATATCCCTTCTCAGATTCCCCAAAAACAGTGTTACCAAACTATTCCATGAAAAGTGTCATGTAACTGTGAGATGAAATCACAAATAACAAAGCAGTTTTTCAGAAAACTTCTTTCTAGTTTTTTTCAGAGGTTATTTCCTTTTTCATCATAAGCTTCGATATCCTCCAAAATGTCCCATTGCAAATACCAAGAAAGCAGTGTTAGCAAAGTGCTCAATGAAAAGAATAGTGTAACTCTGTGAGTTACATTCACAGATCACAAAGCAGTTTCTCTGAAAGCTTCTTTTCGGTTTTTCTCTAATGATATTCTCATTATCACCATAGTCTTCAAGGAGCTCCCAAATGTCCTATTGCAGATACTGCAAAAACAGTGTTATCAAACTGCACAATAATAAGAACAGTGTAACTCTATGAGATGAATTCACATATCACAAAGCAGTTTCTCAGAAAGATTCTTTCTAGGTTTGTCTGAAGATATTTCCTTTTTCACTATAGGCCTCAATGGACTCCCAAATATCCCTTTCCAGATTAAACAAAAACTGTGTTAGCAATCTGCTCCATGAAAAGGAAGGTGTGGCTCTGTGAGATGAACTCACACATCACAAAGAACTTTCTCAAATAGCTTCTTTCTAGATTTTATCTGATGATATTTTGTTAGTTACCGTAGGCTTCAATGCGATCCAAAATATCCCTTCTGAGATTTCCCAAAAACAGTGCTACCAAACTGATCCATGAAAATAATCATGTAACCCTGTGAGATGAATTAACACCACATAAAGCAATTTCTCAGAAAGCTTCTCTCTAGTTTTTGTCTGAGGATATTTAATTTTTCACAATAAGCTCAATATGCTGTGAAATATGCCGTTATAGATTCCAAGTAAACCTTCTTTCTAGTCTTTGTCTGAGGATATTTCCTTTGTCACCATAAGTGTCATTGTGCTCTGATATATCCCATTGCTGATTCCAAGTAAACAGTGTTAGCAAACTGCTGAATGAAAAAAAAACAGTGTAACTCTGTGCATTGAATTCACGTATCACAAAGCAGTTTCTCAGAAAGCTTCTTTCAAGTTTTTCTATGAGGATATTTCAATTTTCGCTACAAGCCTCAATGCACTCCCAAATATTCCTATGACGATTTCACAAAATCTGTGTTAGCAAAGTGCTCCATGAAAAGAAAGGTATAACTCTGTGAGATGAATTCCCACATAACAAAGCAGTTTCTTGGAAACCTTCCTTCTTGTTTTTATCAGAGGATATTGCCGTTGTCAACTTAGGCTTCAATGCGATCCATGAAAAGATACATGTAATGCAGTGAGATGAATTAACACATCACAAAGCAGTTTCTCAGAAGATTTCTTTATGAGTTTCATCTGAGTAAAATTCCGTTGTCACCATAGGCTTCAATTCACGCCCAAATATCCAATTGCAGATTCCATGAAAAAGTGTTATCAAACTGCACAATGAAAAGAATGGCGTAGCTCTGTGAGATGAATTCACACATCACAAAGTCGTTTCTCAGAAAGTTTCTAATTTTTATCTGATGATATTGCATTTTTCACTTTGAGCCACAATGCACTCCCAAATATCCCTTTACTTGTTCCACGAAAACAGTGCTAGCAAACAGATCCCTGAAAAGAAAGGTACATCACGGTGAGATGAATTGACACATCAAACACAACTTTTTCAGAAAACTTTGTTGTAGTTTTACCTGAGTGTTTTTCCTTAGTCACCAAAGGCTTCAATGTACCTGAAAATATTCCTTCTTAGTGTCCTCAAAAACAGTGCTACCAACCTGATACATGAAAACAATTGTGTAACTCTGTGAGATGAATTAACACATCACCAATTTGGTTTCTCAGAAAGCTTCTTTCTAGTTTTTATATGAAGATATTTTCTTTGTCACCATAAGCTTCAATGCACTCCTAAATATCCCATGGCAGTTTCTAAGAAAACAGTGTTAGTAGACTGATAAATGAAAATAACAGTGTATCTCTGTGAGATGAATTCACACATCACAAAGTAGTTTCTCAGAAAGCTTCTTCCTAGTTTTTATCTGAGCATATTTCCTTTTTCAACATAGGTCTCAATTTGCTGCAAAATATCCTTTTGCAGATTCCACAAAAGCAGTGTTAGCAAACTGCTGCATGAAAAGAAAGGTGTAACATTGTGAGATGAATTCCCACATCACAAGGAAGTTTCTCAGAAAGTTTCTTTAGAGTTATTATTTCAGGATATTTACTTTGTCACCACAGGCTTGAATGAGATCAAAAATATCCCTTCTGAGATTCTCCAAAAACAGGGCTACCAAACTGATCCATGCAAAGTATCATGTAACCCTGTGAGCTGAACTAATGCATCACAAAGCGGTGTCTCAGAAAGCTTCTTTCTAGTTTTTTTATGAGGACGTTTACTTTGTCACCATAAGCTTCAACGCACTGCATAATATCTCATTGCAGATTCCACAAAAACAGTATTAGCAAAGAAGGCGTAACTCGGAGAGATGAATTCACACATCAAAAGCAGTTTCTCAGACAGCTTCTTTCAAGTTTTTATATGAGGATATTTCTTTTGTCACCATAATCTTCAGTGTGATCCAAAATATCCCTTCTCAGATTCCCCAAAAATAGTGATACAAAACTGCTCCATGAATAAAATTGTGTAGTGGAATAAGATAAATAAACACATCTGAAAGCTTTTTCTCAGAAAACTTCTTTCTTGTTTTCACATGAGGATATTTTCTTTGTCACCAAAGGCCAAAATGCGATCCAAAATATCCCTTCTCAGATTCCCCAAAAACAGTGTTAACAAACTGCTGCATGAAAAGGATCATTTAACTCTGTGACATGAATTCACACATCAAAAAGCAGTTTCTCCAAAAGCTTCTTTCCAGTTTTTGTCTGAGGATATTTTCTTCATCACCATTAGCTCCAATGCACCTGAAATATCCCATTGCAGATTCCAAGAGAACAGTGTGAGCAAACTGCTTAATGAAAAGGAAAGTGTAACTCTGTGTGATGAATTCACACATCACCAAGCAGTTTCTTGAAAGTTTCTTTCTAGTTTTCATCTGAGGATATTTCCTTTTTCACTATAGGTCTCAATGTACTCCCAAATATGCCTTTGGAGATTCCATGAAAACACTGTTAGCAAACTCCTCCATGAAAAGAAAGGTGTAACCTTGTGAGATGAATTCACACATCATCAACTTCCTCTGAAATCTTCTTTCCAGTTTTTATCTGAGGATATTTCCTTAGTCACTGTATTCTTCAATGCAATCAAATATATCCCTTCTCAATTTCTTTTTTTTGTCTGAGGATATTTACTTTTTCACCATAATATTCAATGCACTCTGAAATATCCCTTTGCAGATCACAGGAAAACAGTGTTAGCAAACCTCTCAATGAAAAGAACAGTGTAACTCTGTGAGATGAGTTAACACATCACAAAATAGTTTCTCAGAAAACTTCTTTCTAGTTTTTATCTGAGGATATTTCCTTTGTTACCATAGGCCTCAATGCACTCCCAAATATCCCTTTGCAGATTCCACGAAAACAGGGTTAGTAAACAGCTCCATGATAAGAACTGTGTAACTTGGTGAGAGGAACCCAAACATCACAAATAACTTTCTCAGTAATCTTCTTTCTAGTATTTATCTTAGGATATTTCTTTTGTCATCATAGGCTTCAATGCAATCCTAATACAATCCTAAATATCCCTTCGCAAATTCCCCAAAAACAGAGCTAACAAACTCATCCATAAAAACAATCATGTAACTCTGTGCAATGAATTCATAAATCACAAAGCAGTATCTCAGAATATTTCTTTCTAGTTTTTGTCTGAGAATATTTACTTTTCACAATAAGCTTCAATGTGCTCTGAAATATTCCATTGTAGATTCCAGGAAAAAAGTTTTAGCAAACTTTTCAATGAAAGGAACAGAGTAATTCTGTGGGTTGAATTCACACATCACAAAGCAGTTTCTCAGAAACTTTCTTTTTGGTTTTTTATGTGGATTTTTCCTTTGTTGCCATAAGCTGCAATGCACTCAGAAATATCCTTTCGTAGACTCCACAAAAACAGTGTTATCAAGTGGCTCAAAGAAAAGTACAGTGTATCTCTGTGAGATGAATTCACCTACAACAAAGCAGTTTCTCAGAATGCTTTATAGAAGTTGTTATGTGAGGACATGTAGAACTCTGTGAGGTGATTTTGCACATCGCAAAGAAGTTTCTCTGAAAGCTTCTTTCTACTGTTTGAAGACATTTCTTTAGTCACCATATTCTTCAATGCGATCCAAAATATCCCTTCTCAGTTTATCCAAAAACAGTGCTACCAAACAGATTCATGAAAGGAGTCATGTAAGTCAGTGAGAAGATTTAACAGCTCACAATGTGGTTTCTCAGAAAGCTTCTTACCAGTTTTTATACAAAAATATTTCCTTTGTCACCATGAGTTTCAATGTGCTCTGAAATATTGCCTTGCATATTCCAAGAAAACAGCATTAGCAGGCTGCTACATAAAAAGAACACTGTAACTCTGTGAAATGAATTCACACATCACAAAGCAGTTTCTTAGAAAGCTTCCTTCAAGTTATTATCTAAGGGTATTTCCTTTTTAGCCATAGGCCTCAATGCACTCCAAAATATACTTTTGTACATTCCACAGAAACAGTGTTACCAAACTACTCCATGAAAAGAAAGGTGTAACTCTCTGAGATGAATTCCCACACCACAAAGAACTTTTCTCAGAAAGCTTCCTTCTAGTTTTTGTATGAGGATATTTCCTTTGTCACCATCTGCTTCAGTGTGATCCAAAATATCCCTTCTGCATTTCCTCAGAAACAGAGCTATAAAACTGATCCATGAAAAGAATTGTTTAACTCTGTGAGATGAATTCACAAATCATGAAGCAGTTTCTCAGAAAGTTTCTTTCTTTTTTGTCTGAGGATATTCCCTTTGTCACCATAAGAAAGTTAGAAAACTTCTCAATGAAAAGAATGTTGTAACTTTGTGACTTGAATTTTCACATCACGAAGAACTGTCTCAGAAAGTTTATGTCTAGATTTTCTCTGAGGATATTTTCTTTGTCACCATAAGCTTCAATGCAATCCAAAATATCCCTTCTCAGATTCCCGAAAAAGAGTGCTACCAAACTGTTCCATGAAAAGAATCATGTAACTCTGTGAGATGAATTCACAAAACAAAAAGCAGTTTCTCAGAAAGCTCCTTTCAATACTTTTTCTGAGGATAATTCCTTTTTCACCATTTGCCTGAAGGCACTGGTGAATATCCCTTTGAATATTCTACAAAAATAGTGTTACCAAACTGCTTCATGAAAAGCAAAGCGTACTTCTGTGAGATGAATTCACCCATCACAAAGCAGTTTCTCACAAAGCGTTTTTCTAGATTTTATCTGAGGATATTTCCTTTTTCACCATAGGCTTCAATGTGCTCCCAAAAAACTCCTCTCACACACCACAAAACAGTGATGCCAAATTGCTCCATCAACAGTAAGGTTAAACTCTATGAAATGAACGCACACACCACAAAACTGTTTCTCAAAAAGCTTCTTTCTAGTTTTTATCTGAAGCTATTTCCTTTTCCCTTTTCAAACATAGGACTCTAGGAGCTTCTGAATATCTCTTTGCAGATGCCATAAAAACAGTGCTAACAAACTGCTCAAGGAAAACCAAGGTGTAACTCTGTGTGATGAATTCACACATCACAAACAAATTTCTCAGACAGCTTCTTTCTAGTTGTTATCTCAGGATATTTCCTTTTCCACCACCAGCTTCCATGAACTCCCAAATATCCCTTCACAGACACCACAAAAACAGTGATGCCAAACTGCTCTCTCAACAGAAAGCTTTACTTCTATGAGATGAATGCACACATCACAAAGGAGTTATCAGAGACTTTCTTTCCAGTTTTTACCTGAAGATATTTCCTTTTTCAACATTGGCCACTATCTGCTCCCGAATATCCCTTTGCATTTTCCACAAAAGAGCATTAACAAATTGCTCAATGAAAAGAAAGATATAACTCCGTGAGATGAATACAACCATTACAAAATAGTCTCTCAGAAAGCTTCTTTCTAGTTTTCATCTGTGCATATTTACTTTTCCACCGTCAGCCTGAATGCGCCCCCAAAATCCCTTGAGACAACACAAAAACAGTGATGCCAAAATGATGAATCAACAAAATGATTTATTTCTGTGAGGTGAATACACACATCACAAAACAGTTTCTCAAAATCCTTCTCTCCAGTTTTTATCTGCAGATATTTCCTTTTTCAACAGAGGCCTCTATGAGCTCCTGAATATCCCTTTGTAGAGTACCAGAAAACAGTGCTACCAAACTGCTCAATGAAAACAAAGGTGTAACTCTGTGAGATGAATTCAACCAATCATCACAAAGCAATTTCTCAGATAGTTTCTTTAGGGTTTTCACCTAAGGGTATTTCCTTTCTCACCATAGGCCTCAAGACACTCCCAAATATCCCTTCGTAGAATACAGGAAAGCAGTGTTAGCAAACTGCTCCATGAAAAGAAAGGTATAACTCTGTGAGATGAATTCACATATCATAAAGCAATTTCTCAGAAAGATTCTTTATAGTTTTTACCTGAGAATAATTCCTTTGTCACCATGGGCTTCCATGTGATCCAAAATATTCCTTCTCCGATTCCACAAAAACAGAGCTGTCCATGAAAAGAATTGTGTACCTCTGTGTGATGAATTCACAAAACACAAAAGAGTTTCTCAAAATGTTTCTTTCTAGTTTTTGTCTGAGGATATTTACTTTTTCACAATAAGCTTCAAAGCACTCCGAAGTATCCCATCATAGATTCCAAGAAACAGTGTGAGTAAACAGCTCAATGAAAAGAAAAGGGTAACTCTGTGACTTGAGTGCACACATCAGAAAGCAGTTTCTCAGAAAGGTTCTTTTTGGTATTTCTATGGGGATATTTCCTTTGTCACCGTAGGCTTCAATGCACTCAGAAATATCCTTTTGCAAACTCCACGAAAACAGTATAATTAAATGGTTCAAAGAAAAGAACAGTGTAGCTCTGTGAGACTAATTCACTTATCACAAAGCATTTTCTCAGAAAGCTTCTTTCTAGATTTAATCTGAGAACATTTCTTTTTTCACCATAGGCCTAAATGCACTCCCAAATGTCCTTTGCAGATTCCATGAAAACAGAGTTAGCAAAAGGCTCCATGAAAAGAAAGGTGTAACTCTATGAGATGAATTCACACATCATGAAGAACTTTCTCAGAAAGCTTCCTTCTCATGTTTATCTGAGGAGATTTCCAATGTCACCGTAAGCTTCAATGTGCTCCAAAATATACCATTGCAGATTAAATAAAGTAGTGATTGAAAACTGCTCAATGAAAAGAATTGTGTAACTCTGTGAGATCAATTGACACAACACAAAGCAGTTTCTCAGAAACCTTCTTTTTGGTCTTTATCTGAGGATATTTCCTTTGTCTCCATAGACATAAATGTGCTCCAAAATATCCTATTAGAGATTCCACGAAAAAAGTGTTATAAAACTTCTCAATGCAAAGGATAGTGTAGCTCTGTGAGATAAATTCACAAATCACAACTCAGTTTCTCAGAAAGCTTCTTTCTAGTTTTTTTCTGAGGATATTTCCTTTGTCATCATAACCTTCATTGTGATCCAAAATATCCCTTCTCAAATGCCCCAAAAAGAGTGCTACAAAACTGATCCATTAAAATAATCATGTTGCACTGTGAGATGACTTAACACATCACAAAGTGGTTTCTCAGAAAGCTTCCTTCTATTTTTTATATGGGATATTTCCTTTTTCACCATAAGCTTCAATATGCTCCAAAATATCCCATTGCAGAATACAAGAAAACAATGTTAGCAAACTGCTCAATGAAAAGAAAGGTTTAACTCTGTGCAATGAATGCACACATAACAAAGTAGTTTCTCAGAATTCTTCTTTCTACTTTTTATCTGAGGATATTTAACTTTTCACCATTGGCCTCAAAGCGCTCCCAAATATCCCTTTTGCATATTCCATGAAAACAGTGTTTGCAAACTCTTCCATGAAAAGGAATGTGTAACCCTATGAGTTGAATTCACACATAACAATAATTTTCTTAAAAACCTTATTTCTAATTTTTATCTGAGAATGTTTCCTTTGTCAGCATAGGTTTAAATGCCATCCAAAATATCCCTTCTCAGATTCACCAAAAGCAGTGCTACCAAACTGCTCCATGAAAAGAATCATGTAACTGTGTGAGATGAATTAACACATCACAAAGCAATTTGTCAGAAAGCTTCTTTCTAATTTTTATGTGAGGATACTTCCATTGTCACCATAAGCTTCAATGTGCTCTGAAATATCAGATTGCAAATTACAAAAAAATGTGTAAACAAACTGCTCAATGCAAAGAACAGTGGAACTCTGTGAAATGAATTTACACATCACAAAGAACATTCTCAGAAAGCTTCTTTCTAGACTTTATCTGAGGATATTCCCTTTTACACTATAGGCATTAAAGCGCTCTGGAATATCCCATTGCAGATTCCATGAAAGCAGTGTTAGCAAGCTGTTCCAGGAAAAGAAAGGTGTAACTATGCAGTACGAATTCACACATCACAAAGAACTTTCTAAGAAACTTTCTTTCTAGATTTTAACTAAGGATATATCCTTTGTCACCATAGACTTCAATGTGATCCAATATATCCCTTCTCAGATTCCCCAAAAACAGTGCCACCAAACTGCTCCATGAAAAGAATCATGTAACCCTGTGAGATGAATACACAAATCACAAAGCAGTTTTTCAGAAGGCTTTTTTATCGTTTTTGTTGTACAATGTTTCCTTTCTCACCATTAGCCAGAAGGTGCTTGTGAATATCCCTTTGCAGATACCACAAATTTAGTGTTGGCAAACTGCTCCATGAAAAGAAAGGTATAAATTGGTGAGATGAATTCACACATCATAAAGCAGTTTCTGAGATAAGTTCTTTTTGGTTTTTGTCAGAAGATATTTTCTTTGTCACCATAAGCTTCAATGCACTCCAAAATACCCTATTGCAGATTCCATGAAAACAGTGTTATCAAACTGCTCAATGAAAACAACAGTGTAACTCTGTTAGATGAATTCACACTTCTTAAAATAGTTTCTCAGAAAGCTTACTTCTAGATTTTATCTGAAGATACTTCAGCAAAGGCTTTCATGCACCCTAAAATAGCACTTCCCAGATTCTCCAAAAACAGTGATACCGAACTGTTCCTTGAAAAATATGGTGTAACTCTGTGCGATGTGTTCACATATCAAAAAGATGTTTCACAGAAAAGTTATTTCTAGTTTTTATATCAGGATATTTCCTTTTTCACCATATTCTTCAAAGCATTCCTGAATATTCCATTGCAGATTAAATGAAAAAAGTGTTATCAAACTTCTCAATGAAGAGAATGGTGTAACTCTGTGAGATGAATTCACATATCACAAAGCAGTTTCACAGAAAGCTTTTTTGTAGTTTTTAATCTGAGGATATTTCCTTTTTTACTATAAGCCTCAATGTGCTCTGAAATTCCATTGTAGATTCCAAGAATACAGTGTTGGCAAACGGCTCAATGAAATAAACAGTGTAACTCTGTGAGATGAATTTTCACATCTCAAAGCATTTTCTCAGAAAGCTTCTTCCTAGTTTTCATCTCAGGATATTTCCTTTTCCACCTTAGCTTCAATGCAATCCATTCATTCTCAGATTCACCATAAACCGTGTTACCAAGCTGTTTTAAGAAGAGAAAGGTGTAACTCTGTAAGGTGAATTCACACAGCACAAAAACGTTCTCAGAAAGTATCTTTCTAGTTTATACCTGAGGATATTTCCATTGTGATCATAGGATTCAATGCAATCCAAAATATCCCTTCTCAGATTCACAAAACACAGTGCTGCCAAACTGTTCCATGAATAGAATCATGTAGATTGGTGAGCTAAATTCAGAAATCTCAAAGTGGTTTCTCAGAAAGCTTCTTTCTAGTTTTTGTCTGAGGATATTTCCTTTGACAACTTAGGCTTCAATGCACTCTGAAATATCCCATTGCAGATTCCAAGAAAACAGTGTTAGCACACTATTCAATGAAAAGAACAGTGTACCTCTGTGAGATGAATTCACACATCACAATGCAGTTTCTCAGAAATCGTCTTTTTGATTTTTCTATGAGGATATTTCGTTTGTCACCATAGGCTTCAATGAGCTCCCAAATATCCTACTGCAGATTCCAGGAAAACAGTGTTAGCTAACTGCTGAATGAACAGAACAATGTAACTCTTTGACATGGATTCATACATCACAAAGCTGGTTCTCAGAAAGCTTTCTAGTTTTTATGACAAGATATTTTCTTGCTCAATCTAGGTCTCAATGTGATTCCAAATATCCGTTTCCAGATCCTACTAAAACAGTTTCCAAACTTCTCCATGAAAAGGAAGGTGCACCTCTATGTGAGGAATTCGCACATCACAAAGAACTTTCTCAGAAAGCTTCTTTCTAGTTTTTTCCTTATGATATTTCCTTTGTCAATATAGGTTTAAATGCCATTCAAAATATCACTTCTCAGATTCACCAAAAGCAGTGTTAGCAAACTGCTCCTTGTAAAACATTGTGTATCTGAGTTAGATAAATTAAAACTTCACAAAATGGTTTCTCAGTAAGTTTCTTTGTAGTTTTTATCTGAGGATATTTCCTTTGTCACAATAAGCTTCAATGTGCTCTGAAATATCAGATTGCAGATTCCAAGAGAACGGAGTAAGCAAACTGCTCAATACAAGGGACAGTGTAACTCTGTGAGATAAATTCACACATCACATACAGTTTCTCAGAATGCATCTTTCCAGTTTTTATGTCAGGATATTTCCTTTGTCATCCTAGGCTTCATTGTGAAGAAAAATATCCCTTCTCAGATTTCCCCAAAACAGTGCTACCATACCAAAAGCTTCAAAGCACTCCAAAATATCCTATTGCAAATTCCATGGAAATGGTGTTAGCAAACTGCTCCATGACAAGAGTACTGTAGCTGTGTGAGATGAATTCACACATCAGAAAGCAGTTTCTCAGAAAGCTTCTTTCTAGTTTTTATCTGAGGATATTTTCTTTGTCACCATAGGCTTCAATGGGATCCCAAATGTCCCTTCTCAAATTCCACAAAATGTGTGCTACCAAAATGATGCATGAAAAGAATCCTATAACTCTGTGAGATGAATTAACACATCCCAAAGTGGTTTCTCAGAAATCTTCTTTCTATTTTTTATCTGAGGATATTTACCTTTCCACCATATACCTCAATGCACTCCCTAATATCCCATTGCAGATTCCACGAGAAAAGTGTTAGCAAATTTCTCAGTGAAAAGATTGGTGTAGATCTGTGAGGTGAATCCACACATCACAAATAAATTTCTCAAAAAGCTTCTTTATAGTTTTTATCTGAGGGTATTTCCTTTGTAACTAAAGGCTTCAATGCAATCTAAAATATTCCTTCTCAGATTCCCCAAAACCAGTGCTACCAAACTACTCCATGAAAGAATCATGTAACTCTGTGAGGTGAGTTCACATATCACAAAGCAGTTTCTCAGAAAGCTTCTTTCTAGTTTTTGTATGTCGATATTTCCTTTTTCACTGTAGGCCTCAATGCACACGCGAATATCGCTTTGCAGATTACACGAAAGTAGGGTTAGCAAACTGCTCCATGAAAAGAAAAGTGTACATCTGTGAGATGAATTCACACATCACAAGCAGTTTCTCCGAAAGCTTTTTTTGGTTTTTGCCTGAAGATATTTCCTTTGTCAGCTTAGGTTTCAATGCATTCCCAAATATCCTATTGCAGATTCCATGGAAACAGTGTTAGCAAACTGCTCCAAGAAAAGAATCCTATAACTCTGTGAGATGAATACACACATCACAAAACAGTTTCTCAGAAAGCTTCTTTCTAGTTCTTATGTGAGGATATTCCCTTTGTCACCATAGTCTTCAATGGCATCCAAAGTATCCCTTAACAGATTCCCCCAAAACTATGCTACAAAACTGTTCCATGTAAAGAATGATGTAACTCTGTGGGTTCAATTCAGTCCTTAGAAAGCTGTTTCTCTGAAAGCTTCTTTCCAGTTTTAATCTGAAGATATTAACTTTTTCACCTTATTCTCAATGTGTTCCAGAATATCCCATTGCAGATTCCACAAAAAAAGTGTTAGCAGACTTTTAAATGAAAAGAACGGTGTAACTCTGTGAGAAGAATTCACACTTCACAAAGAAGTTTCTCAGAAAGCTTCTTTTTTTTGTCTGAGGATATTTCCTTTTTCACCGTAGGCTTCAATGTGATCCAAAATACCCCTTCTCAGATTCCCCCAAAACAGGTCTACCAAACTGTTCCTAGAAAAGGATCGTGCAGCTCTGTGAGATGAATTAGCACACCACAAAGCAGTTTGTCAGGAAGCTTCTGTGTAGTTTTTGTCTGAGAATATTTCCTTTCCCACCGTAGGCTTCAATGCACTCCAAAATTTCCCGTCTGTGACACCACAAAAACAGTGGTGCCCAAGTGCTCTCTCAACTAAAACGTTTAGTTCTATGAGATGAATGTACACATCACAAAGGAGTTTCTCTAAAAGGATCTCTCCAGTTTTTACCTGAAGAATTTTCTTTTTTCACCTAAGGCCTCTATGTGCTCCCAAATATCCCAGTGCAGATTCCACAAAAACAGTGCTTCCAAACTGCACAATGAAAAGAATGGTTTAAATCTGTGAGATGAATTCACCCATAAAAAAGTAGTTTCTCAGGAAAAAATTAATTTCTAATTGTTATCTGAGGATATTTCCTATTCCACCATATTCTTCAATGCGCTCCCATATATCCCTTCTGAGACACCACAAAAAGAATGATGCCAAAGTGCTCCCTCAGCAGAAACGTTTAACTATGAGATGAATGCACATATAACAAATGAGTTTCTCAGTAAGCTTCTCTGCAGTTTTTGCCTGAAGATATTTCCCTTTTTGCCATTGGACTCAATGCATGCCCAAATATTCCTTTGCAGATTCCACAAAACTGTGTTACCAAACTGCTCAATGAAAAGAAAGGTGTAAGTCTGTGAGTCGAATTCACTCATCTCAAAGAAGTTTCTCAGAAAGGTTCTTTCTAGTTCAAATCTGAGGATATTTCTGTTTTCACCATAGGCTTCAATGTGCTGCCAAATATCTCTTTTCAGGTACCACAAAAGCAGTGATGCTGAAATGCTCAATCAACAAACAGGTTAAATTCCACGAGATGAATAGACCCATCAAAAAACTATTTCGACAAAGCTTCTCTCCAGTTTTTATTTGAAGTTATTTTGTTTTTCACGGTAGGCCTCTAGGAACTCCCAAATATCCCTTTGTAGATTCCACAAAAACAGTGCTACCAAACTGCTCAAAGATAACAAAAGTGTAACTCTGTGTGATGAATTCACCCATCACAAGGGAATTTCTTGGAAAGCTCTCTAGTTTTTATCTGAGGGTATTTCCTTTTCCTCCATCCGCTTCTTTCCAGTTTAAACCTGAGTATATTTCCTTTTTCAACATTAAAGATTCCATAAAAACAGTGAGATCAAAGTGCTACATGAAAAGAATCATGTAACCCTGTGAGATGAACTAAAAAATCAAAAAGCACTTTCTCAGAAAGCTTCTTTTCAGTTTTATTCTGAAGATATTTCCTTTGTCACTCTAAGCTTCAATGTGCTCAAAAATATCCCATTGCCGATTCCAAGATAATAGTGTTAGCAATCTGCTCAATGAAAAGAACAGTGTAACTCTGTGAGATAAATTCACCCATCACAAAGCAGTTTCTCAGAAAGCTTCTTTTTGCTTTTTATCTAAGGATATTTCCATTTTCACCATAGGCTTCAATGTGCTTCCAAATATCCTATTGCAGATTCCAAGAAAACATTGTTAGCAAACTGCTGAATGAAAAGAACGATGTAATTCTGTGAGTTGAATTCACAAATCACAAAGCAGTTTTTCAGAAAGCTTCTCTTCAGATTTTATCTGAGGATATTACCTTTGTCACCATAGGCTTCAAAGTGATCCAAAATATCCCTTCTCAGATTCCCCAAAAACAGTGCTACCAAACTGCTACATGAAAAGAATCGTGTAACACGGAGAGATGAATTAACACATGACAACGTGGTTTCTCAGAAAGCTTCTTTCTAGTTTTTACATGAGGATATTCATTTTTCCACCATAGGCTTCAATGTGTTCCAAAATATCCCTCTTGAGACATCATAAAAACAGTTGTGAAAGCGCTACCTCAAAAAAAAGTGTATCTCTATGAGATGAATACACATATCACAAAGGGATTTCTCCAAAACCTTCTCTCCAGTTGTTACATGGAGAATTATATTTTATCAACTTCGGCCTCTATGTGCTCCCAAATATCCCTTTGCAAATTCCACAAAAACAGTGCTAACAAACTGCTCCATGAAAAGAATGATGTAACTCTGTGACATAAATTGACGCATCAGAAAGCAGTTTCCCAAGAAGCTTTTTTCTACTTTTTGTCAGAGGATATTTACTTAGTTACCATAAGCTTTAATGCATTCCAAAATATCCCTTTGCAGATTTCAAGAAAACAGTGTTAGGAAACTGCTCAATGAAAAGAACAGTGTAACTCTGGGTGATCAATTCACACATTACAAAGCAATCTCTCAGATAGCTTCTTTTTGGTTTATGATCTGAGGATATTTCCTTTGTCACCGTAGGATTCAATGTGCTCCAACATATCCTGTTGCAGATTCCACGAAAATAGGGTTATCAAACTGCTAAATATAAAAGATGGTGTAAGTCTGTTAGATGAATTCACATATCCCAAATAACTTTCTCAGAACGCTTCTTTCTAGTTTTTATCTGAGGATATTTACTTTGTCATCACAGGCTTCAATGTGATCCGAAATATCCCTTCTCAGATTCCCCAAAAACAGTGCAATGAAATGGCTAAATGAAAAGTGTTGTGAAACTCCATGTGATGAATAAACACATCACAAAGCAGTTTATCTTTCTACTTTTATATGAGGATATTTACTTTGTCACCATAAACTTCTGTGCACTCAAAATATCCCATTGCATATTCCAAGAAAACAGTGTTAGCAAACTGTTCAATGAAAAGAACAGTGTAACACTGTGAGATGAATTCACACATCACAAAGAAGTTTCTCAGATAGCTTATATCTTGTTTTTATCTGAGGATATTTCCTTTTTCACCATAGGCCTCAATGCACTCACATATATGCCTTTGCAGATTCCACAAAAACAGTGTAGGTAGGCGCTCCATGAGAAGAGATCTATAACTCTGTGAGATGACTTCTCACATCACAAAGAAGTTTCACATACATTTCCTTCTAGTTTTTCTCTGAGGGTATTTCCTTTGTCACCATAGGCTTCAATGCGATGTAAAATATTACTTCGGTGATTCCAGAAAACCAGTGCTACCAAACTGCTCCATGAAAAGATGGTGTAACCCTGTGAGATGAATTATGAAATCACAGAGGAGTTTCTCAGAAAGCTTCTTTCTAGTTTTTTTCTGAGGCTATTTCCTTTGTCACCCTAAGCTTCAAAGAGCTGGAAAATATCCCATTGCGGAATCGAAAAAAAAGGAACAGTTTAACTCTGTGAAATGAATTCACAGATCACAAAGCAGTCTCTCAGAAAGGTTAATTTTGGGATTTATCTGAGGATATTTCCTTTGTCATCATAGGCTTCAAAAAGCTCTGAAATATCCTATTGCAGATTACAGAAGACATTCTTATCATACTGCTAAACGAAAAGAATACTGTAACTCTGTGAGATGAATTCACTGATCACAGAGCAGTTTCTCAGAAAGTTTATTTCCGGTTTTTATCTGACGATTTTTTCTTTTTCACCATAGGCTTCAATGTTGTCCCAAATATCCCTTTGCAGATTCCATGAAAACAGTGTTAACAAACTGCTCCATGAAAGGAAAGGTGTAAATCTGTGAGATGAATTCACACATTGCAAAGAACTTTCTCAGAAAGCTTCTTTCTAGTTTTTATCTGAGGATATTTCCTTTGTCATCATACGCTTCAACAGAATTCCAAGTATCCCTTCTCAGATTCCCCCAAAACAGTGTTACAACACTGCTCCATGAAAAGAAACTTTATCTCTGTGAGATGAATTCACACATCACAAAGAAGTTTCTCAGAAAGCTTCTCTCTAATTTTTACCTGAGGATATTTCCTTAGTCACCACAAGGTTCAATGCAAACTAAAATATACTTTCTCAGTTTCCCCAAAAACAGTGCTACCAAAATGCTACATGAAAAGAATTGTATAACTTTGTGAGATAAATTAACACACCAGAACACAGTTTCTCAGAATACTGCTTTCTAGTTTTTATTTCAGGGTATGTCCTTTGTGACTATAAGCCTAAAGGCACTCAGAAATATCACATTGCAGATTCTAAGAAACAGTGTTAGCGAATTGCTCAATGAAAAGAAAAGTGTAACACTGAGAGACAAATTCACACATCACAAAGCAGTTTCTCAGAGAGCTTCTTTCCAGTTTTAATCTGAGGATACTTTCCTTTTCACAATATGCCTCAATGTGCTCCCAAATATCCCTTGCAGTTTCCATGAAAAGAGCATAAGCAAGATGCTCCATGAAAAGAAAGGTGTATCTCTGTGTGATGAATTCACACATCACAAAGAAGTTTATCAGAAAGCTCCTTTTTAGTTTTTATTTGAGGATACTTTCTTCGTCACCATAGGCTTCAATGTGATCCAAAGTATCCCATCTCAAATTCCCCAAAAACAGTGCTACCAGAGAGATCATGAAAAGAATCGTGTAACTCCATGAGATGAATTAACACATCAACAAGCAGCTTCTCACAAAATCTCTTTCTAGTTTTAATCTGAGGATATTTCCTTTTTCAATATAGGCTTCAATGCATTCCCTAATATCCGCTTGCAGATTCCATAAAAAGAGTGTTAGCAAACTGCTCCATGAAAAGAAAGGTGTAACTGTGTGATATGAATTCATACATCACAAAGAACTTTTTCAAAAACCTTCTTTCTAGTGTTTATCAGAGGATATTTCCTTTGTCACCATAGGTTTCAATGCAATTCAAAATATCCCTTTTCAGGTTAACCAAAAACAGTGCTACCACACTGCCCCATGAAACAGTGGTGTAATTCTGTGAGTCGAATAGGCACATTAAAGTTGTTTCTCAGAAACCTTCTTTCTAGTTTTTTGTCAGTCTATTTCCTTTTCCACCATAATCCTCCATGCCCTCCCGAATATCCTATTACCAATTAAACGAAAAAAGTGTTAGCAAACTTCTCAATGAAAAGAATGGTCTAAATCTGTCAGATGAATTCCCGTATCACAAAGCAGTTTCTCAGAAATCTTCTTTTTTCATTTTTATCTGAGGATCTTTCCATTGTCACCATAGGCTTCAATGTGCTTCATAGTATCCTATTACAGATTTCACGAAACCAGTGTTATCAGACTGCTCAATGAAAAGAACGGTGTAACTCTGTGAGATGAATTCAAACATCACAAAGCAGTTTCTCCAAAAGCTTCTTTCTCCTTTTTATAAGAAGTTCTTTCCTTTGTCACCAAAGCTTCAATACACTCCAAAATATTCCATTGCAGATTCCAAGAAAACAGTATTAGAAAACTCCTCAATGAGAACAGTGTAACTCTCTGAGACGAATTCACTGATCACAAAGCAGCTTCTCAGAAAGCTTCTTTCTAGTTATTATCCGAGGATATGTCCTTTATCACCATACGCTTCAATGCAATTCAGAATATGCTTTCTCAGATTCCCCAAAAATAGTGCTGGAAAATTGTTCCAATGAAAGAAAGTTATATATCTTTGAGGTGAATTCACACATCAGAAACAAGTTTCTCAGAAGGCTTCTTGCTAGTGTTTATCTGAGGATATTTCCTTAGTTACCATAGACATCAATGTGATCCAAAATATCCCTTCTCAGATTCCCAAAAACAGTGCTACACAACTGTTCCATGAAATGAATTGTGAACTCTGTGAGATGAATTAGCACATCGGGAAGTGGTTTCTCCAAATGATTCTTTCTACTTTTTTTATGAGGATATTTCCTTTCTCACCATAAGCTAAAATGCGCTCTGAAATATCCCATTGCAGATTCCAAGAAAACAGTGTTTGCAAACTGCTCAATCAAAAGAACAGTGTAACTCTGTGAGATGAATTTACACATCAGATAGCAGTTTCTGAGAAATCTTCTTCTAGGTTTTATGTGAGGATATTTCCTTTTTCACCATAGCCTCAAAGCGCTCACAAATATCCCTTTACAAATTCCAAAAGAAACAGTGTTAGCACACTGCTACATAAAAAGGAAGGTACATATTTCCTTTGTCACCATAGGCTTCAATGCACTTCCAAATATCCTAATGCAGATTCCACGAAAACAGTGCTACCAAACTAACCCATGAAAAGAATCGTGTAACTCTGTGAGATGAATAAATACATCACAAAGTGGTTTCTAAGAAAGCTTCTTTCTATTTTTTATGTGAGGATATTTCCTTTGCCACCATAAGCTTCAAAGCACTCCAAAGTAGCCCATGGCAGATTCCAAGAAAGCAGTGTTAGCAAACTGCTCAATGAAAAGAAAGGTATAAATCTGTGTGATGAATTCACAAATCACAAAGCAGTTTCTCAGAAAACTTCTTTCTAGTTTTTATCTAAGGATATTAGTTTTTCACCATAAGCCTAAAATTGCTCAAAATGTCCCTTTGCAGATTCCACGAAACAAGTGTTTGCCAACTTCTCCAGGAAAAGAAAGGTGTAACTCTGTGAGTTGAATTCATGCATCACAAAGAACTTTCTCAGAAATCTTCTTTATAATTTTTATCTGATGATATATCCTTTTTCACGATATTTTTCCATGCAATTCAAACTATCCTTTCTCAGATTTCCCGAAAACAGTGCAACCACACTGCTCCATGGAAAGAATTATGTACCTGTGTGAGATGAATTAAAACATCACAAAGTGGTTTATCAGAAAGATTCTTTCTAGTTTTTATCTGAGGAAATTTCATTTGTCGTCATACGCTTCAATATGATCCCAAATATGCTACTGCAGATTCCACAAAATCAGTGTTATCAAACTGTTGAATGAAAAGAACAATGAAACTCTAGGGATGAATTCACACATCACCAAGCATTTTCTTAGACAACTTCTCTCTAGTTCTTATCTGAGGTCATTTCTTTGTCACCATAGGCTTCAATGTGATCCAAAATATCCCTTGTTAGATTTCCCAAAAACAGTGTAACCAAACTGCTCCATGAAAAGAATTGTGTAACTCTGTGAGGTAAATACCCAAATCATAAAGCAGTCTCTCAGAAAGCTTCTTTATATTGTTTGTCTGAGGATATTTCCTTTGTCACCATTAGCTTCAAGGCAAACCAAAATATCCCTTCTCAAATACCCTAAAAACAGTACTACCAAACTGATCCATGAAAAGTATCATGTAACCATGTTAGGAGAATTCATAACACAAACAAATTTCTCAGTAAGTGTCTCTCTAGTTTTTGTCTGAGGATATTTACTTTTTCACCATAAGCTTGAATGTGCTCTGAAATATCCCATTGCAGATTACAAGAAAACTGTTCTAGCAAACTGATCAATGGAAAGACCAGTGTAACTCTGTGAGATGAATTCACACATGACAAAGCAGTTTCTCAGAAAGTTCTTTTTGGTATTTATCTGCGGATAATTTTTTTTGTCACCGTGTCAATGGACTCCCAAATATTGCAATGCACATTCCACGAAAACAGTGTTATCAAACAGCTCAAAGAAAAGAACAGTGTAACCCTGTGAGATGAATTCACACTTCACAAAGCAGTTTCTCAGAAAGCTTCTTTCTTGTTTTCATCTGAGGATATTTCGTTTTTCAATATAGGCCTCAATGAGCTCCCAAATACCCCTTTGCAGATTCCATGAAAACAGCGCTAGCAAACTACTCAATGAAAAGAATAGTGTAACTCTGAAAAGAATAGTGTAACTCTGTGAGATGAATTCACACACCACAAAGCAGTTTTTCAGAAAGCTGCTTTCTAGTTTTTACATGAAGATATTCGGTTTTTTGCCATCAGCCTCAATATGCTCTCAAATATCCCTTTGCATACTCCATGAAAACAATGCCAGCAAACGGCTCCATGAATGGGAAGGTGTACATCTGTGAGATGAATTCACAGACTACAAAGATCTTTCTTGGAGAGCTTCTTTCTAGTTTATATCTGAGGAAATTTCCTTTGTCTCCATAGGTTTCAATGTGATCAAAAATATCCCTTTTCAGATTCCCCCAAAAAAGGTGTTACCCAACTGGTCCATGAAAAAAATCATGTAAATCTGTGAGATGAATTCACAAATCACAAAGCAGTTTCTCAGAAAGTTTCTTTTTGCTTTTGTCTAAGGATATTTCTTTTGTCACCCTAAGCTTCAATCCGCTCTGAAATAACACATTGCAGATTCCACAAAATCAGTGTTAGCAAACTGCTCAATGAATACAACAGTGTAACTCTTTGAGATGAATTCACACATTGCAAGACAGTTTCTCAGAAAGCTTCTTTCTAGTTTTTATCTGAGTATATTTCCTGTTTCAAAATAGGCCATAATGCTCTCCAAAATATACCTTTGCAGATTCCATAAAAACAGTGTGAGCAAACTGCTCCCAAGCAAGAAAGGTGTAACTCTGTGAGATGAATTTACACTTCCAAATAACTTTCCCAGGAAGGTTCTTTCTCGTTTTTATCTGCAGATATTTCCTTTGTCACCATATTCTTCAATGTGATCCAGTATATCCCTTCTCAGGTTCCCCAAAAAGAGTGGAACAAAACTGATCCATGAAAATAATCATGTAACTTCATTAGATGAATTAGGACATCAGAAAGCAGTTTCTCAGAAACTTCTTTCTAGTTTTTATATGAGGATATTTCTTTTGTCACTGTATGATTCAATGAACTGTGAAATATCCCATTGCGGATTCCAAGAAAACAGTGTTATCAAACGACTCATTGAAAAGCACAGTGTACCTATGTGAGATGAATTCACACATCACAAAACAGTTTCTCAGAAAATTTTTATCTAGATTTTATCTGTGGACATTTCCTTTTTCACCATAGGCCTCCATGCACTTCCAAATATCCCTTTGCAGATCCCACGAAAACAGTGTTAGTAAATTGCTCCATGAGAAGGAAGGCGTACCTCTCTGAGGTGAATTCACACATTACAAAGAAGTTTCTCAGGAAGCTTCCTTCTAGTTATTTTCTGAGGATATTTCCTTTCTCACCATAGACTTCAAAGCAATTCAAAATATCCCTTCTCAGCTTCCACAAAAACAGTGCAACAAAACTGCTCCAATGAAAAGAAAGGTGTAACATTGTGATATGAATTCACACATCACAACGTAGTTTCTCAGAAAGCTTCCTTCTAGTTTTTATCTGAGGATATTTCCTTTGTCACCATAAGCTTCAAGTTGCTCCAAAATATCCCATTGCAGATTCCAAGAATACAGTGTGAGCAAACTGCTCAATGAAAAGAACAGTGCTACTCTGTGTGATGAATTCACACATCAGAAAGTAGCTTATTGGAAAGATTCTTTTTGGTTTTTATCTCAGGATATTTCCTTTGTCACCATAGGCTTCAAGCCACCACCCACCCCCCAACACTCTTTGCAGATTACACTAAAGAAGTGTTAGCAAACTCCTAACATCGTGTAACTCTGTGAGATGAATTCACACATCACAAAGTAGTTTCTCAGAAAGCTTATATCTAGTTTATATCTGAGGATATTTCTTTTGACACCATAGGCTTCAATGCCATCCAAATTATCCCTTCTCCGATTCCCCAAAACTATTGCTACCAAACTGCAACATGAAAAGAATAGTGTAACTCTTGAGATGAATTAGGGCATCATAAATATGTTTCTCAAAAAGCTTCTTCCTAGTTTTTATATGAGTATATTTCATTTGTCACCATAAGATTCAATATGCTCCAAAATATCCCAGTGCAGACTCCAAGGAAACAGTGTTATCAAACTGCTCATTGAAAAGAACAGTGTAACTCAGTGGGATGAATTCACACATCACAAATCAGTTTCTCAGAATGATTCTTTCTAGTTTTTATCTGAGGATATATCCTTTTCCACTTTAGGCCTCAATGTGCTCCCCAATATACCTTTGCAGATTCCACAAAAACAGTCTTAGCAAACTGATAAACAAAAAGAACGTGTAACTCTCTGAGTTGAATTTACAGATCACAAAGTAGTTTCTCAGAAAACTTAATTCTAGTTTTATCTGAGGATATTTCCATTGTCAGCCTAAGCTTCAATGCAATCCAAAATATCAATTCTCAGAATCCCCAAAAACAGTGCTATCAAACTGTTCCATGAAAACAATCATGTAACTCTGTGAGATGATTTCACAAATCACAAAGCAGTTTCTCAGAAAGCTTTCCAGTTTTTGTCTGAGGATATTTCCTTTGTCACCATGAGCTTCAATGTGCTCTGAAATATCCCCTTGCAGATTCCAAGAAATCAGTGTGAACAAACTGCTCAATGAAAAGAACAGTGTTACTCTGTGAGATGAATTCACACATCACAAAGAAGCTTATCGGAAAGCTTCCATTTAGTTTTTATCTCATTATATTTCCTTTGTCACCATACGCTTCAATGCTCTCCCAAATATCCTATTGCAGATTCCACGAAATCAGTGTTATCAAACTGTTCAATGAAAAGAATGGTATAAGTCTGTGAGATGAACTCACACATCACAAAGCAGTTTCTCAGAAAGCTTCTTTCTATTTTTTTCCTGAGGATATTTACTTTGTCACCATAGGCTCCAAGATGCTCCCTTATATCCCTGCACAGATTCCACGAAAACCGTGTTACCAAACTGCTCCAATAAAAGAGCCATGTAACTCTGTGAGGTGAATTCACACATTGCAAAGCAATTTCTCAGAAACTTTCTTTCTAGTTTTTATCTGAGGATACTTCAATTGTCACCATGGGTTTCAATGTAATTCAAAATGTCCCTTCTCAGATTCACCAAAAACAGAGCAACCAAACTGCTCCATGAAAAGAAAGTTGTAATACTGTAAGATAATTTCACACATCACAAAGAATTTCCTCAGAAAGCTTCTTTTTAGATATTATCTGAGGATATTTCCTTTGTCACCATTGACTTTAATGAGATTCTCAATATCCCTTCTCAGATCTCCAAAATACTGCTACCAAACTGCTCCATGAAAAGAAAACTGTAACTCTGTGAGATGAATTCACAAATCACAAAGCAGTTTCTCAGAAAGCTGCTTTCAAGTTTTTGTTTGATAATATTTCCTTTTTCACCAAAAGCTTCAATGTGCTCTGAAATAACTCATTCCAGATTCCAAAATACAGTGTGAGCAAACTGCTCAGTGAAAAGAACAGTGTAACCCTATGAGATAAATTCACATATCACAAAGCAGCTTGTCAGAAAGCTTCTTTTTCCTTTTTATCTCAGGATATTCTCTTTTCACCATAGGCTTCAATGTGATCCAAAATATCCCTTCTCAGATTCCCCAAACACATTGCTACCATAAAGCTCCATGAAACGAATCATGTAACTCCTTGAGATGAATTAACACATGACAAAGCTGTTTCTCGGAATGTTTCTTTCTATTATATATATCAGGATATTTCCTTTGTCACCATAAGCTACAATGTTCTCCACAATATCCCATTGCAGATTCCAAGAAAGTAGTGTTAGCAACCTGCTGAATGAAAAGAACACTGTAATTCTCGGAGAGGAATTCACACATAACAAAGCATTTCACAGAATGCTGCTTTTTGGTTTTTATCTGAGGATATTTTCTCCGTCAACATAGGCTTCAATGTGCTCCCAATTATACTGTTGCAGATTCCATGAAAACAGTGATATCAAACTTCTCAATGCAAAGAATGGTGTAACCCTGTGAGATGAATTCACACATCAAAAGAACTTTCTCAGAAAGATTCCTTCTTCTTTTTATCTGAGGATATTTACTTTACCTCTATAGGCTTCAATGTGATCAAACATATCCCTTCTCAGATATCCCAAAAACGGTGCTATCAAACAGCTCCATGAAAAAAATCTTGTAACTCTGTGAGGTTAATTTACACATGAGAAATTATTTCCTCAGAAAGATTCTTTCTAGTTTTTATATGAGGGTATTTCCTTTCTCACCTTAAGATTCAATGCGCTCAGAAATATTCCTTCACAGATCCAACGAAAACTTTGTTAGCAATTTTCTCAATGAAAAAAAAGGTGTAACTCTGTGAGATGAATTCACAAATCACCAAGCAGTTTCTCAGAAAGTTTCTTTCTAGTTTTTGTCTAAGGATATTTCCATCTTCACCATAAGCTTTAATGTGCTCTGAAATATCCCATTGCAGATTCCTCGAACTCAGTGTTAGCAAACTGCTCCAAGAAAAGAATCGTATAACTCTCTGAGATGAATTCACACATCACAAAGTGGTTTCCTAGAAAGCTTCTTTCTAGTTTTTATCAGATTATGTTTCCTTTGTCACCATAGGATTCAAGGCTTTTCAAAATATCCTTCTCAGATTCCCCAAAAACACTGCTACTAAAAGTGTTCCATGAAAAGAATTGTGCAAATCTGTGTGATGAATTTACAAATCACAAAGCAGTTTCTCAGAAATATTTCTGGTTTTTGTCTGAGGATATTTCCTTTGTCACCATAAGCTTCAATGCACTCCGAAATATCACATTGCAGATTCCAAGAAAATAGTGTTAGCAAACTGCTCAGAGAAATGGGCAGTGTAACTCTGTGAGATGACATCACACATCAAAAAGCAGTTTCTCAGAAAGCTTCTTTTTGGTTTTTATCTGAAGGTAATTACTTTTTCACTCTAGGCCTCAATGTGCTCCCAAATATCCCTTTTCAGATTCCACAAAAACAGTGTTAGCAAATTGGGCAATGAAAAGTATGGTGTATCTCTGTAAGATGAATTCACACATCACAAAGCAGTTTCTCAGAAAGCTTCTTTCTAGTTTTTAATCTATGGATACTTCCTTTTCAAGATAGGCCTCAATTTGTTCCCAAATATCCCTTTTCAGATTCCACGAAAACAGTGTTAGAAAACTGCTCAATGAAAAGGACTGTGCATCTCTGTGAGATGATTTCACACATCACAAAGCAGTTTCTTAGAATGCTTCTTTATAGTTTTTATCTGAGGATATTTCTTTATTCCCCATAGGCCTCAAAGCGTTCTGAAATATCCCTTTGCAGAATCCATGAAAACAGTGTTAGTAAACTGCTCCACAAAAAGAAAGGTGTATCTCTGAGGGATGAATTCACACATCACAAAGGACTTTCTCAGAAAACTTCTTTCTTGTTTATATCTGAGGATATTTCGTTTGTCACCATAGACTTCAATGTGATCCAACATATCCCTTCTCAGATTCCCCAAAAACAGTGCTACAAAATTGATCCATGAAAGCAATCATGTAACTCTGTGAGATGAATTCACACATCAAAAGTTTTTTCTCAGAAATCTTTCTAGTTTTCAACTGAGGATATTTCCTAATTCACAATACTCCTCAATTCTCTCTGGAATATTGCATCCAAGATTTCACGAAAAAAGTGTTAGCAAACTTCTCAATGAAAGAACGGTGTAACACTGTGAGATGAATTCACACATCACAAAAAAGTTTCTCGGAAAATTTCTTTCTAGATTTTATCTGAGGATAGTTCCTTTGTCACCACAGGCTTCAATGCAATGCAAAATAGCCCTTCTCAGATTGCTCAAGAACAGTGCTACCAAACTGCTCCATGAAACTGGATCCTTTCTTTACTCCTTATACGAAGATTAATTCAAGATGGATTAGAGGCTTAAATGTTAGAC
>NW_012117799.1:723981-725708 GCF_000951035.1 Colobus angolensis palliatus
CTTTCTAGTTCTTTTCTGGAATATTTCCTTTTTCATCATTTGTCTCAATGCGCTCATGAACAGCCCTCTGCAGATTCCATGAAAATAGTGCTAGCAAACTGCTCCAAGAAAAGAAATGTGTAAATATATGAGATAAATTGTCACCCCACAAAGCAGTTTCTCAGAAACCTTCTTTGTGTTTATGGGCTGAGGATATTTAATTTGTCAACCTAGACTTCAATGTGCTCCCAAATATCCTGTTGCAGATTCCATGAAAACAGTGTTATCAAACTGCTCAATGTAAACAACAGTGTAACTCTGTGAGATGAATTCACAGTAACCTTCTTTCTCAGAAAGTGTCTTTCTAGTTTTTATCTGAGGATATTTCCTTTGTCACCATAGGTTTCAAAGCGATAAAATATATCCCTTCTCAAATTCCTCAAAGACGGTGCTACGAAATTGATCCATGAAAAGAATCGTGTAACACTATGAGATGAGTTAACACGTCAATAAGCAGTTTCTTAATATGTTTCTTTCTGGTTTTTATATAAGGATATTTCCTTTGTTAACTTAAGCTTCAATGCACTCGGAAATATGCCATTGCAGAATCCAAGAAAAGAGTGTTAGCAAAATGGTAAATGAAAAAAACAGTGTAATTATGTGAGATGAATTGACACATCAAAAAGTAGTTTCTCAGAAAGCTTCCTTCTAGTTTTTGTCAGAGTATATTTCCTTTGTCACTATAAGTTTAAATGCGCTCTGAAATATACCTTTGCAGATTCCAAGAAAACAGTGTTTGACAACTGCTCCATGAAAAGAATGGTGTAATTCTGTGAGATGAATTCAGACGTCACAAGGGACTTTTGCAGAAAGCGTCTTTCTAGTTTTTATCAGAATATACTTCCTTGTCACCACAGGTTTCATTGTGATCCAAAGTATCCCTTCTCAGATGCACCAAAAACAGTGCTACCAAACTGCTTCATGAAAAGAATCATGTAAATTTTGAGATGAATTAACACATCAGAATGTGGCTTTTCAGAAAGCTTCTTTCTAGTTTTTATATGAAGATATAAAAGATATTAAAGTTTGCAAACTTCTCAATGAAAAGAACAGTGTTACTTGGTGAGATGAATTCACACATCACAAAGTAGTTTCACTGAAAGCTTCTTTTGGATTTTTATCTGAGGATATGTCCTTTGTCAAAATAGGCTTCAATGCACCCCTAAATACCCTATTGCAGTTTCCACGAAAACAGTGCTATCAAACTGCTCAAAGAAAAGAATGGTGTAACACTGTAAGATTAATTAATAGATCAAAAATCTGTTTCTCAGAAAATATCCTTCTAGTTTTTACATGAGGATATTTACTTTTTCACTATAGACCTCAATGCACTCCAGAATATCCCATTGCAGATTCCATGAAAACAGTGTTAGCAAATTGCTCAATGAAAAGAAAGGTGTAACTTTCTGAGATGAATTCACACATCACAAAGAATTTTCTCAGAAAGATTCTTTCTGGTTGTTATCTGAGGCTATTACTTTTACAACATAGTCCTCAATGCACTCCCTAATATCCCTTTGCAGGTTCCATGTAAACAGTGTTAGCAAACTGCTCAATGAAAATAAAAGTTTAACTGTGTGAGATGAATTCACACATCAAAAGCAGTTTCTCAGAAAGCTTCTTTCCAGTTTTTATCTGAGAATATTTCCTTTGTCACCACATTCTTCAATGCAGTTTGAAGTATCCCT
>NW_012117799.1:725893-728779 GCF_000951035.1 Colobus angolensis palliatus
CTACAAAACTGCTCCATGAAAAGAAAGGTGTAACACTGGAGATGAATTCACACATCACAAAGAAGTTTATCCAAAAGCTTCTTTCTATTTTTTATCTGAGAATATTTCCTTAGTAAACATAGGCTTCAATGCGATTCAAAATATCCCTTCGTGATTCAAAAAAATCAGTGATACCAAACTGCTCAATGAAAAGAATCATGAACTCTGTGAGATGAAATAACACACCACAAAACAGTTCCTCAGAATGCTTCTTTCTAGTTTTTACATGAGGATATTTCCTTTGTCACCATAAGCTGCAATGTGCTCTGAAATATCCCATTGCAGATTTCAACAAAACAGTGTTAGCAAACTGCTCAACAAAAATAACAGTGTTACTCTGTGAGATGAATTATCACAACACAAAACAGGTGCTCAGAAACTTTCTTTCTAGTTTTTAATTTTCATTAGACACCTCATTGCACTCCTAAATATCGCTTTGCAGATTCCATGAAAACAATGTTAGCAATCTGCTCCATGAAAAGAAAGATGTGACTCTGTGAGATGAATTCACACATCACAAGGAACTTTCTCAGAAACCTTCTGTCTAGTTTTTATCTGAGGATATTTCCTTTGTCACTGTATCCTTCCATGTGATCCAAATTATCCCTTCTGAGATTACCCAAAAACAGTGAGAACAAACTGATCCATGAAAGAATCATGTAACTCCATGAGGTGAATTAATTTATCATATAACAGTTTCTCTGAAAACTTCTTTCTCCTTTTTATTTGAGGATATTTCCTTTTCACCACAGGTCTCAATACACTCCCAAATATCCCTTTTCAGATTACATGAAAAGATTGACAGGAAACTGCTCCATGAATAGAAAGATGTAACCTTTCGAGTTGAATTCACACATCAGAAGGAAGTTTCTCAAAAAGCTTCTTTCTAGTTTTTATCTGAGGATAATTCCTTTGTCATGATAGGCTTCAGTACAGTACAAATTATCCATTTTCAGATCCCCAAATGCAGTGCTACCAAACTGCTCCATGAAAAGAATGGTGAAATTCTGTGGGATGAACTCACACATCACAAAGCAGTTTCTCAGAAAGCTTCTTTCTAGTTTTAATCTGAGGATATTTTCTTCACCATAGAGCTCAATGCACTCCAGAATATCCCTTTGCAGATTCCATGAAAACAGTGTTAGCAAACTTCTCAGGGAAAACAGCAACGTGACATTGTGGGATGAGTTCACACATCATGAAGAAATCTCTCAGAAAGCTTCTTTTTGTTTCTTTGTCTGAGGATATTTCCTTGGTCACCATAGGCTTCAATGCACTCCCAAATATCCTATTGCAGATTCCATGAAAACAGTTTTACCAAACTTCTCCAAGAAAAGAATCATGCTACTCTGTAAGATGAATACACACATCACAAAGCATTTTCTCAGAAGGCTTCTTTCTATTTTTTATCTGAGGGTATTTCCTTTAGCACCACAGGCTTCAATGTGATCCAAATTATCCCTTCTCAGATTCCCCAAAATAAGTACTAACAAACTGCTCCATGAAAGAAAATTGTAAGTCCCAGATGAATTCACAAATTGGAAAGCAGTCTGTCAGAACTTCTTTCTACTTGTTGTCTGAGGATATTTCCTTTGTCAACATAAGCTTCAATGTGCTCTGAAATATTCCATTGCAGGTTCCAGGAAAACACAGTTAGCAAGCTATTCAATGAAAAGGACAGTATAACTCTGTGGGACAAATTGATACCTCACAAATCAGTTTCTCAGAAAACTTCTGTGCTATTTTTATCTGAGGATATTTCCTTTGTCAGCATAGGCTTCAATGCATTCCCAAATATCCTATTGCACATTCCACAAAAACAGTTTAAGCAGACATCTCACTGAAGAGTGTAACTCTGTGAGATGAATTCACACATCACATAGAAGTTTCTCACAATGCTTCTTTCTAGTTTTTATCTGAGGATATTTCCTTTGTCACCATGGGCTTCAATGTGATTCAAAGTATCCCTGCTAATATTACACAAAAACAGTACTAACAGTCTGCTTGGTGGAAAAAAATGGGTAACTCTGTGAGATGAATTAATGCATCTCAAAAAAATTTTTCAGCAAGCTTCTTTCTAGTTTTTATATTAGGATATTTCCTTTTATTTTCTTTTTTCTGTTTTTTTTTTTTGCTTCGTTCAGTACTGTATACCCCACATTAGTCCAGTGCTACAAGTAGTCTTTTATTTATTAATTTTTTTATTTTTTGTTATATTTTAAGTTCTAGGGTACATGTGCACAACGTGGAGGTTTGTTAAATACCTATACATGTGTCATGTTGGTGTGCTGCACCCATCAACTCGTCAGCACCCTTCAGCTCGTCATTTATATCAGGTTTAACTCCCAATGTCATCCTTCTCCCCCTGTTCCCATAATAGGCCCTGGTGTGTGATGTTCCCCTTCCCATGTCTAAGTGATCTCAATTTTCAATTCCCACCTATGAGTGAGAACGTGCGGTGTTTGGTTTTCTCTTCTTGTGATAGCTTGCTGAGAATGATCATTTCCAGCTGCATCCATGTCCCTACAAATGGCATTAACTCATCCTGTTTTATGGATGCATAGTATTCCATGGTGAATATGTGCCACATTTTCTTAATCCAGTCTGTCACTGATGGATATTTGGGTTGTTTCCAAGTCGTCACTATTGTGAGTTCTGCTGCAATAAACATACTTGCGCATGTGTCTTTACAGCAGCATGATTTATAATCCTTTGGGTACATCCTAAGTAATGGGATGGCTGGGTCATATGATATTTGTAGCTCTAGATCCTTGAGCAATCTCCATACTGTTTTCCAAAATGGTTGAACTAGTTTACAATCCCACCGACAGTGTAAAAGTGTTCCTA
>NW_012117799.1:729494-751111 GCF_000951035.1 Colobus angolensis palliatus
ATGAAGTCCTTGCCCATGCCTATGTCCTGAATGGTATTACCTAGGTTTTCTTCTAGGGTTTTTATGGTATTAGGTCTAACATTTAAGTCTCTAATCCATATTGAATAAATTTTTGTATAAGGAGTAAGGAAAGTTTCAGATTTCCACTTATGGCTAGCCAATTTTCCCAGCACCATTTATTAAATAGGGAATCCTTTACCCATTTCTTGTTTTTGTCAGGTTTGTCAAAGATCAGATGACTGCAGATATGTAGTATTATTTCTGAGGGCTCTATTCTTATCCATTGGTCTATATCTTTGTTTTGGTAACAGTACCATGCTGTTTTGGTTACTGTAGACTTGTAGTATAGTTTGAAGTCAGGTAGCATGATGCCTCCACGTTTGCTCTTTTGATTTAGGATTGTCTTGGCAATGCGGGCTCTTTTTTGGTTCCATATGAACTTTAAAGCCGGTTTTTCCAATTCTGTGAAGAAAGTCATGGATAGCTTGATGGGGATGGCATTGAATCTATAAATGACCTTGCACAGTGTGGCCATTTCCACAGTATTGATTCTTCCTATCCATGAGCATGGTATGTTATTCCATTTCCTTGTGTCCTCTTTTATTTCACTGAACTGTCAACATAAGCTTCAATTCACTCTGAAATATCCCATTGCGGATTCCAAAAAAACAGTGTTATCAAACTGCTCCATGGAAAGAATCATGTAACACTGTGAGATGAATTCACAAACTACAAAGCAGTTTCCCAGAAAGCTTCTTTCTAGTTTTGATCTGAGGATATTTCCTTTTTCATAATAGGCCTCAATGCATTTGTGAATATCCCTTTTCAGATTCCACGAAAATAGTGTTAGCAAACTGCTCCATGAAAAGAAAGATGTAAACCTCTGAGATGAATTCATACATCGGTCAGCAGTTTCCCAGGGTTTCTTTATGGTTTTTGTCTGAGGACATTTACTTTGTCATCATACGCTTCAATGTGCTCCCAAATATCCTATTACAAATTCCCCAGAAACAGTGCTACCAAAGTGATACGTGATAAGAACCATGTAACTCTGTGAGATGAATTACGATATTCCAAAGTAGTTTCTCAGAATACTTCTTTCTCATTTTTATATGAGGATATTTCCTTTTGTCACCCTATGCTTCATTGCACTCTGAAATATCCAATCCAATTGTAGATTAAAAGAAAACAGTGTTCACAAACTGCTCAATAAAAACAACATTGTAACTCTCTGAATTGAATTCACACATCACAAAGAAGTTTCTCAAAGCTTCTTTCAAGTTTTCATCTGAGAATATTTCCTTTGTCACTGTAGGCACCAATGTAATTCCAAATATCTCTTCTCAAGTTCGCCAAAACCAGTGCTAATAAACATCTTCATAAAAAGTGTGGTGTAACACTATGTGATGAATTCTCACATCACAAAACCGTTTCTCAGAAAGCTTCTTTCTACTTTTTATCTGAGGATAATTCCTTTTTCAACGTATTTCTCAATGAGCTCCCAAATATCCCTTTACAGATCCACAAAAAGTATTTTAGCAAACTGATCCAGCAAAGAATTGTGCTACTCCTTGGGAGAAATACACACATCAGAAATCAGTTTCTCAGAAAGCTTCTATCTAGTTTTTATCTGAGAGTATTCCCTTTGTCACCATAGGCTTCAATGGGATGCAAAATATCCATTCTCAGATCCGCAAAAACAGTGCTACCCAGCTGTTCTATGAAAAGAATCATGTACATCCGTGAGATGAATTCACAAATCAGAAAGCAGTTTAGTACAATGCTTCTTTCTAGTTTTTGTCTGAGGATATTTGCTTTTTCACTACAGCCCTCATTGAGCTCACAGATATCCCTTTTCAGATTCCATGAAAATAGTGTTAGCATACTATTCCATGAAAAGAATGATGTAAATCTGTGAGGTGAATTCACACATCATTAAGCAGTTTCTAAGAATCCTTCTTTTTGGTTTTTGTATAGGGATATTTCCTTTGCCACCATAGGGTTCAATGTGCTCCCAAATATCCTATTTGAGATTCCGTGAAAACAATTTTACCAAACTGCTCCAAAAAAAAGAATCATGCTACTCTGTGAGATGAATATACACATCACAAAGAAATTTCTCAGAAAGATTCTTTGTAGTTTTTATCTGAGAATATTTCCTTTTTCACCATAGGCTTCAATGCGATCCAAAATATCCCTTCTAAAATTCCCCCAAAACAGTGCTATTAAAGTACTCCATTAAAAGAATGGTGTAACTCTGTGAGATGAACTCACAAATAATAAAGGAGTTTCTCAGAAAACTTCTGTCTAGTTTGTATATGAGGATATTTCCTTTGTCACCATCAGTTTCAATGTGCTCTGAAATATCCAATTGCAGATTCCAAGAAAACGGTGTTAGCAAACTGCTCAAAGAAAACAGCATTGTAACTCTCTGAGATGAATCACACGTCACAAAGCAGTTTCTCAGAAAGCTTCTTCCTAGTTATTATCCGAGGATATTCCCTTTTTCACCATATTCCTAACTGCAATCCTGAATATCCCATTACAGATTCCACAAAAAAAGTGTTAGCACACTTATGAGTGAAAAGAATGGTGTAAATCTGTGAGATGAATTCACACATCACCAAACAGTTTCACAGAAGGCTTCTTTTTGGTTTTTATCTGGGGATATTTCCTTTGTCACCATAAACTTCAAGGCACTACCAAATATCCTATTGCAGAATCCACAAAAACAGTGTTATCAATCTGCTCAATGCAAACAACGGTGTAATGTTGTGAGATGAACTCAAACATCACAAAGCAGTTTTTCAGAAAACTACTTTCTAGTTTTTATCTAAGGATATTTCCTTTTTCTACATGGACCTCAACGTGCTCCCATATATCCCATTGCAGTTTCCAAGAAAAAAAGGGTTAGCAAACTGCTCAATGAAAAGAATGGTGTGACTGTGTGAGCTGAATTCACACATCACAAAGTGGTTTCTCAGGAGAGTACTTTCCAGTTTTTATATGAGTATATTTTGTTTTCGACCATAGGACTCAATATGCTCCCAAATATCCAATTGCAGATTACACGAAAACAGTGTTAGCAAACTGCTCCATGGAAATAAAGGTGGAACTCTGTGTGATGAATTCAAACATCACCAAGAAGTTTCTCAGAAATCTTCTTTCTTGCTTTTCTGAGGATATTTCCTTTGTCACCATAGGATTCAATGCAATCCAAACTATCCATTCTTTGATTCTACAAAAAGAGTGGTACCAAACCGCTGCATGAAAAGAAAGGTGTAACTCTGTGAGATGAATTAACAAATTGCAAAGCAGTTTCACAGAAAGCTTCTTTCTAGTTTGTGTCTGAGGAAATTTCCTTTGTCACCACAGGCATCAATTTCCTCCCATATATCCCATTGCAGTTTCCAAGAAGAAAAGGGTCAGCAAACTGCTCAATGAAAAGAACAGTGTTACTCTCAGAGATGAATTCACACATCACAAAGCAGTTTCTCATAAAGCTGCTTTGTGGTTTTTATCTGAGGATACTTACTTTTTCACCATATTCCTCAAGGCACATGGGAATATCCCTTTGCAGATTACACAAAAATAGTGTTGGTAAACTCCTCCATGAAAAGAAAGTTCTAAATCTGTGAGATGAATTCACACATCACAAAGCAGTTTCTCAGAAAGCTTCTTTTTGGTTTTTGTCTCAGGATATTTCCATTGTCACCATAGGCTTCAATATGCTGCCAAATATCCTATTGCACATTCTATGAAAACAGTGTTAGCATCTGCTCCATGAAAAGAAAGATGTAACTCTGTGAGATGAATTCACATGTCACAAACAACTTTCTCAGAAAGCTTCTTTCTATTTTTTGTCAGGATATTTCTTCTGTTACTATTGGCTTCAATGTGATTGAAAATGTCCCTTCTCAGATTCCCCAATAACAGTGCTACAAAAGTTCCCCCTGAAAAGAATCGTATGTCTCTGTGAGATGAATTCACAAACAAAGTCGTTTCTTATAAAGCGTCTTTCTAGTTTTTATCTGAGGATATTTTCTTTTTCACCATAGACTCTACTCACTCTCAAATCTACTTTGTAGATTCCACGAAAACAGTTTAGCAAACTACTCCATGAAAAGACAGGTGTTACTCTGTGAGATGAATATAGACCTCACAAAAATGTTTCTCAGAAAGCTTCTTTCTAGTTTTTATCTAAAGATATTTCGTTTATCACCATAGGCTTCAACACGATCCAAAATATCCCTTCTCAGATTCCCCAAAAACAGTATTACCAAACTGTGTCATGGAAAGAAAGGTGCAACTCTGTGAGACGAATTCCCACATCACAAAGAAGTTTCACAGAAAGCTTCCTTTTTGTTTTTGTCTGAGGATATTGCATTTATCACCATATACTTCAATGCACTCTGAAATAGCCCTTCTCAGACTCCCCAAACATATCTCATTGCAGATTCCAACAAAATAGTGTTAGCAAACTGCTCAGTGAAAAGAACAGTGAAACTCTGTGAGATGCATTCACACATCTCAAAGCAGTTTCTCAGAAAGCTTCTTTCTAGTTTTTTTCTGAGGATATTTCCTTTGTCACCATAGGCTTCAAAGCAGTCAAAAATATCTCTTCTCAGATTCCACAAAATGAATGCTTGCAAACGGCTCCATGAAAGTGCAGTGTAACTCTGTGAGATGAATTCACACATCATGAAGCAGTTTCTCAGGAAGCTTCTTTCTAGTTTTTATCTGAGGATATTTCCTTTGTCAATATAGGCTTCAAGGCAATGCAAAATTTCACTTCTTAGATTCCACAAAACCAGTGCTCGCATATGGCTCCATGAAAGAGTAGTGTAACTCTGTGTGATGAATTCTCACATCATGAAACAGTTTCTCAGGAAGCTTCTTTCTTCTTTTTATCAGAAGGTATTTCCTTTTATAACACGTGCCTCAATGAGCTCACGTATATCTCATTGCAGATTCTGCAAAAAGAGTGTTAGCAAACTTCTCAATGAAAGCAATGGTGTAATTCTGTGAGATCAATTCACACACCACAAAGCAGTTTCTAAGAAGGCTTCTGTGCAGTTTTTATCTGAGGATACTTCATTTCTCACCATAGGATTCTAAGCTGTCCAAAATATCACTTCTGTGATTCCACAAAAAAGTGCTAGCAAACTCCTCCATGAAAGAGTGGTGAAACTCTGTGTGATGAATTCACACATCACAATGCAGTTTCTCAGAAAGTTTCTTTCTAGGTTTTGTCTGAGGATATTTCCTTTGTAACCATAGGCTTCAAAGCGATCAAAAATATCCCTTCTCGGATTCCACAATAACAGTGCTAACAAATGACTCCATGAAACAGTTGTGTAACACTGTGAGATGATTTGACACATCACAAAGCAGTTCTCAGAAACCTTATTTCTGGGTTCATCTGACAATATTTCCTCTGTCACCATAGGCTTCAAAGCAATAAAAAATATCCCTTCTCAGATTTCATAAAAACAGGGCTAACAAACTGCTCCATGAAAGAGTTGTGTAACATTGTGAGATGAATTGACACATCACAAAGCAGTTTCTCAGAAAGCTTCTTTTTGGTTTTTGCCTGAGGATGTTTCCTCTCTAACCATAGGCTTCAATGTGGTATAAAATATCCCTTCTCAGATTCCACAAGAACAGTGCTAGCAAATGACTCCATGAAACAGTTGTGTAACACTGTGAGATGAATTCACACATCACAAAGCAGTTCTCAGAAACCTTCTTTCTAGTTTTTATCTGAGGATATTTCCTTTGTCACCATAGGCTTCAAAGCGATAAAAAATATTCCTTCTAAGATTCCACAGAAGAACTGCTATCAAACGGTGCAATGAAAGTGTTGAGTAACTCTGTGAGATGAATTCACACATCAGAAAGCAGTTTTTCAGAAAGCTTATTTCTAGTTTTAATCTGAGAATATTTCCTTTGTCAACGTAGGCTTCAAAGCGATTCAAAGTATCACTTCTCGGATTCCATAAAAACAGTGCAAGCGAATGGTCCCATGAAAGAGTATTGTAACTCTGTGATGAATTCTCACATCACAAAACAATTTCTTAGAAAGCTCCTTTCTTCTTTTTATCCGAAGATATTTCCTTGTTAAACACAGGTCTCAAGGCTGTCCCTTATATCTCATTGCAAATTCTGCGACAATAGTGTTAGCAAACTTCACAATGAAAGCAATGGTGTAACTCTGTGAGATGAATTTACACACCAAAAAGCAGTTTCTGAGAAGGCTTCTGTCCAGTTTTCATCTGAGAATATTTCATTTCTCATCATAGGATTCTATGCTATCCAAAATATCACTTCTGTGATTTCACAAAAGCAGGGGTAGCAAACTCCTCCATGAAAGAGTGGTGTAACACTGTGAGATGAATTCAAACATCCAAAGCAGTTTCTCAGAAATGTTCTTTCTGGTTTTTATTTGAGGATATTTCCTTTGTCACCATAGGCTTCAAAGCAATAAAAAGTATGGCTTCTCATATTCCATAAAAAGAATGCTGGCAAACTGCTCCATGAAAGAGTAGTGTAGCACTGTGAGATGAATTCACACATCACAAAGCAGTTTCTCAGAAAGCTTCTTTCTCATTTTTGTCTTGGGATGATTAGTATGTCACCATAAGCTTCAAAGAGATCAAAATTATCCCTTTTCACATTCCACAAAAACAGTGCTAGCAAACGGCTTCATGAAAGAGTTGTGTAACACTGTGAGCTGAATTCACACATCACAAAGAAGTGTCTCAGAAACCTTCTTTCTGGTTTTTGTCTGAGGATGTTTCCTCTGTCACCATAGGCTTCAAAGCTATCCAAAATATACCCCCTCAGGTTCCACAAATACAGTGCTAGCAAACTGCTCCATGAAAGAGTAGCGTACCTCTGTGTGAAGATTCACAAATCACAAGGCAGTTTCTCAGAAAGCTTCCTTCTTGTTTTTATCTGAGGACATTTCCTATTTAAACACAGGCCTCAATGTGTTACCATATATCCCATTACAGATTCCTCGAAAATATTGTAAGAAATCCTCTCAATGAAAAGTGTGGTGTAGCTCTGTGAGATGAATGCACACATAACAAAGCAGTTTCTCAGAAGGCTTCTCTCCACTTTTTATCTAAAGTTGTTTAATTTTTCTCTGTAGGAGTCAATGCCCTCAGAATAACCCATGGCATATTCCACAAAAACAGTGCTTTCAAACTTCTCAACGAAATGAAAAGTGTATCTCTGTGAGATGAATTCACACATCACAAAGCAGTTTCTCAGAAAGCTTGTTTCTTGTTTTTGTCTGTGGATATTTCAGGCCTGAGTTCCCTTCCATATATCTCATTGCAGATTCTGCAAAAATAGTGTTAGCAAACTTCTCAATGAAAGCAGTGTTTTAACTCGGTAAGATGAATTCACACACTGCAAAGTAGTTTCTGAGAAGGCTTCTCTCCAGTTTTTATCTGTGGATATTTCATTTTTCACCATGGGATTCAATGCTATCCACGATATCACTTCAGTGGTTCCACAAAAAGAGTGCTAACAAACTCCTCCATGAAAGAGTGGTGAAAATTTGTGAGATGAATTCACATGTCACAAAGCAGTTTCTCAGAAACCTTATCTTTAGTTTTTATATAAGGATATTTCCTTTGTTACTCCAGGCTTCAAAGCGATCCAAAATATCCCTTCTCAGATTCCACAAATACAATGTTAGCAAACTAATCCATGAAAGAGTAGTGTAACTCTGTGTGACGAATTGTCACATCACAAAAAAGCTTCTCAGAAATCTTCTTTCTTCTTTTTATCCGAAGATATTTCCTTTTTAAACATGGGCCTCAATGTGTTCCTGTATATCTCATTGCAGATTCTTTGTAAACAGTGTTAGCAAACTTCTCAGTGAAAGCAATGGTGTAACATTGTGAGATGAATTCACACACCAAAAAGCAGTTTCCGAGAAGGCTTCTCTCCAGTTTTTATCTGAAGATAATTCATTTATTACCCTAGGATTCTATGCTATCAAAAATATCACTTGTGTGATTCCATAAAAACAGTGCTAGCAAATTCTTCCATGAAAGAGTGGTGTAACACTGTGAGACGAATTCACACATCACAAAGCAATTTCTCAGAAAGCTTCCTTCTAGTTTTTATCTGAGGATATTTCTTTTGTCACCATAGGCTTCAAAGCGATCAAAAATATCACTTCTCAGATTCCACAAAAACAGTGCTCTCCAATGGCTCCACAAAAGAGTGATGTAACTCTGTGAGATGAATTCACAAATCACAAAACTGTTTCTCAGAAAGCTTCTTTCTGATTTTTATCTGAGGATATTTACTTTGTCACCATAGGCTTCAAAGTGATCAAGCTATCCCTTCTCAAAGTCCACAAAAACAGTGCTGGCAAATGGATCCATGAAAGAATAGTGTAACTCTGTGAAATGAATTCACACATCACAGAGCTGTTTCTCAGAAAGCTTCTTTCTTGATTTTATCTGACGATATTTCAGGCCTTGATGCACTCCTGTATACCTCATTGTACAATCTGCGACAATATTGTTTGGAAACTTCTCAAGGAAAAGAGTGGTATAGCTCTGTGAGATTAATTCACATATCACAAAGCAGTTTCTCAGAAGGCCTCCCTCCAGTACTTATCTATGGATATTTAATTTTTCACCATAGGAATCAATGCCCTCGGAATATCCCATGGCAGTTTCCACAAAAACAGTGTTAGCAAACTGGTCAATGTTTTGAAAGGTGTATCTCTGTGAGATGAATACACTGATCACAAAGCAATTTCTCATAAAGCTTTTACAAGTTTTATCTGAGGATATTTCCTTTGTTACCATAGGCTTCAAAGCAATCCAAAATATCCCTTCTCAGATTCCACAAATAAAGTTCTACCACACTGCTTCTTGAAAGAGCAGTTTAACTTTGTGTGATGAAATCACATATTACAATGCAGTGTCTCAGAAAGCTTCTTTCTAGTTTTTACCAGAGAATATTTCCCTTGTCATCACAGACTTCAAAGCGATCCAAAATATCCCTTTTCAGATTCCACAAAAATAGCGCTAGCAAACATATCCATGAAAGAGTTGTGTAACACTCTGAGATAAATTTACACATTACAAAGCAGTTTTTCAGAAAGTTTTTTGCTGGATTTTATCTGTGGATATTTCCTTTGTCACAATAGCTTCAAAGTGATCAAAAATATACCTTCTCAGATTCCACAAAAACAGTGGTAGCAAATGGCTCCATGAAGGAGTAGTGTAACTCTGTGAGATGAATTCACACATCACAAAGCAGTTTCTCAGAAAGCTCCTTTCTTGTTTTTATCTGAGGATATTTCAGGCCTCAGATATTCCATATATCTCACTGCAGATTCTGCAAAAGCAGTGTTAACAAACTTCTCAATGAAAGCAGTGTTGTAACTCTGTATGATGAATTCACACACCACAAAACAGTTTCTTAGAAGGCTTCTCTCCAGTTTTTAATTGAGGATATTTGATTATTCACCAAGGGATTCAATGCTATCCAAGGTATCACTTCTGTGATTCCACCAAAACAGCGCTACCAAACTATTCCATGAAAGAGTGTTGTTAATTTGTGAGATGAATTCACACGTCCCAAAGCAGTTTTCGAGAAAGCTTCTTTTTAGTTTTTATCAGAGGATATGTCTGTTGTCAACCTAGGCTTCAAAGTAATCCAAAATATCCCCTCTCAGAGTCCACAAAAACGGTGCTAGAAATCGGCTCCATAAAGCAGTAGTGTACCTCTGTGAGATGAATTCACATATCACAGAGCAGTTTCTCACAAGGCTCCTTTCTAATTTTTATCTGAGGATATTCCAAAATATTCCTTCTCAGATTGCACAAAAACAGTGCTAGCAAACTGCTCCATTAAAGGGTTGTGTAACACTGTGAGATGAATTCACACACCACAAAGTAGTTTCTCAGAAAGCTTTTTTCTTCTTTTTATTCTAGGATATTTCCTTTTATCCACAGGCCTCAATGCACTCCTGTATATCTCACTGCAGATTCCACAAAAACTGTCTTAGCAAATTTCTCAATGAAAACAATGGTGTAACTCTGTGAGATGAATTCACACACCCAAAAGCATTTTCTGAGAAGGCTTCTGTTCAGTTTTTATCTGAGGATATTTCATTTCTCACCATAAGATTCTATACTATCCAAAATATCACTTCTGTGATTCCACAAAATCAGTGCTAGCAAACTCCTCCATTAAAGAGTGCTGTAGCTTTATGAGTTGCAGTCACACATCACAAAGCAGGTTCTCTGAATTCTTCTTTCTAGTTTTTACCTGAGAATATTTCCTTTGTCACCATAGGCTTCAAAGTGATCAAAAGTATCCCTTCTCAGATTCCACAAAAACAGTGCTAGCCAACGGCTACACAAAAGAGTGGTGTAATTCTGTGAGACGAATTCAAAAATCACAAAGCTAGTCTCAGAAAGCTTCTTTCTGTTTTTTTATCTGAGGATGTTTTGTTTGTCAGCAATGGCTTCAAAGTCATCCAAAATATCCTTCTCAGATGCCACAAAAACAGTGCTAGCAAACGGCTCCATGAAAGAGTAGTGTACCTCTGTGAGATGAATTCACACATTCCAAAGCAGTTTCTCAGAAAGCTTCTTTCTTGTTTTTATCTGAGGATATTTCAGGTCTCAGTGTGCTCACGTATATCTCATTGCAGATTCTGTGAATACAGCAGTAGCAAACTTCTCAATGAAAGCAGTGTTATAACTCTGTGATATATATTCAAACTCCACAAAGCAGTTTCTGAAAAGACTTCTCTCCAGTTTTTATCTGCAGATATTTCATTTTTCACCATGGGATTCATGCTATCCAAGATATCACTTCTGTGATTCCAGAAAAACAGTGATACCAAACTCTTACATGAAAGAGTGCTGTTAATTTGCGAGATGAATTCACACATCACAAAGCAGTTTCTCAGAAGGCTTCTTTCTGGTTTGCATCTGAGTATATTCCCTTTGTTACCATAAGCTTCAAAGCAATCAAAAATATCCCTTCTCAGATTCCACAAAAAGAGTGCTAGCCAATGGCTACATGAAAGAGTGGTGTAATTCTGTGAGATGAATTCAAAAATCACAAAGCTATTCTCAGAAATCTTCCTTCTGATTTTTATCTGAGGATGTTTCCTTTGTCAGCATTGGCTTCAAAGCCATCCAAAATATCCTCCTCAGATTCCACAAAAACAGTGCCAGCAAACGTCTCCATGAAATAATTTTGTAACACTCTGAGATGAATTCAAACATTAAAAAGCAGTTTCTCAGAAAGCTTCTTTCTGGATTTTATCTGGGGATATTTCCTTTGTCACCATAGCCTTCAAAGTGATCAAAGTATCCCTTCTCAGATTCCACAAAACCAGTGTTAGCAAACAGCTCCATGAAAGAGTATTGTAACTCTGAGAGATGAATTCACACATCACAAACAGTTTCTCAGAAAGCTTTTTTCTGTTTTTTATCTGAGGTTATTTCCTTTGTCACCATAGGCTTCAATGCACTCCCAAATATCCTATTGCACATTCCACGAAAAAAGTGTTATCATGCTGCTTAATGAATGGAATGTCATAGTTCTGTGAGATAAATTCACACATCTCAAAGCAGTTTCTCAGGAAGCTCCTTTTTGGTTTTCCTATGAGAATATTTCATTTTTCATGGTAGGCCTTAAAGCAGTCCCAAATATCCCTTTGCAGTTTCCACAAAAACAGTGTTACAAAAATCCACCATGAAAAGAATGGTGTAACTCGGTGAGATGAATTCACACTTCCTAGAAAATTTTCTCAGAAAGCTTCTTTCTAGTTATTGGCTGAGGATATTTTCTTTGTCACCATAGGCTTCAATGCAGTACAAAACATCCTTTCTCAGATTCCCCAAAAGAGTGCTACCAGACTGATCCATGAAAAGAATTGTGTAATGCTGTGAGATTAATTAAAACATCTCAATGCAGTTTCCCAGAAAGCTTCTTTCAAGTATTTATATGAAGATATTTCCTTTGTCACCATAGACTTCAATGTGATCCACAATGTCCCTCATCAGATTCCACAAAACAGTGCTAACATACTGCTCCATGAAAAGAGTCATGAAGTTCTGAGATGAAATCACAATTCACAAAGCAGTTTCTCAGAAAGAATCTTTCTAATTTTTGTCTGAGGATATTCCCTTTGTCACTGTAAGCTTCAATGCTCTCCAAAATAAACCATTGCAGATTCCAAAAAAACAGTGTTAGCAAACTGCAATGAAAATAACAGTGTAACTCTGTGAGATGAATTGACACAACACAAAGTAGTTTCTCAGAAAGCTTCTTTTCGGTTTTCATCTGAGGATATTTCCTTTGTCATCATAGACTTCAATGCACTCCCAAATATCCTTTTGCAGATTCCACGAAAACGTGTGATCAAGTGACTCAATGAAAGAATGGCGTAGTTCTGTTAGATGAATTCACACATCACAAAGCAGTTTCTCAGAAAGTTTCCTTCTTATTTTTATCTGAGGATATTTCCTTTTTTACTCTAGGCCATAATGCATTCCCAAATTTCCCTTTGCAGATTCCATAAAAACAGTGTTAGCAAACAGTTCCATGAAAAAAGGTGTAAACCTGTAAGATGAATTCACACATTTAAAAGAAAATTTCTCAGAAAGCTTCTTGGTAGTTTTTATCTGAGGATATATCCTTAGGCACCAAGGGCTTCAATGTGACAAAAAATATCCCTTCTTGGTTTCCACAACAACAGTGCTACCAAACTGATCCATGAAAAGTATTGTGCAACTCTGTGAGATGAATTAACGCATAACAAAGCGATTTCCGAGAAAGCTTCTTTCTATTTTCTATATGAAGATATTTACTTTGACATCATAAACTTCAATGTGCTCCAAAATATCCCATTGCAGATTCCAAGAAAACAGTGTTAGCAGACTGTTAAATGAAAAGAACAGTGTAACTCTTTGAGATGAATTCACAAATCACAATGCAGTTTACCAGAAAACTTCTTTCTTGTTTTTATCTGAGGATATTTCCTTTTTCACCTTACGCCTCAATGTGCTCCCAAATAAACCTTTGCAGGTTCCACGAAATCTGTGTTACCAAACTGCTCTATAAAAACAAAGGTGTAACACAGTGAGATGAATTCCAACTCCACAGGGAATTTTCTAAAAAATCTTCTGTATAGCTTTTATCTCAGGATATTTTCATTGTCACCATTGGCTTCAATGTGCTCCAAAATATCCCTTCTAAGATTCCTGAAAGTCAGTGCTGCCAAACTGATCCATGAAAAGCATTGTGTAACTCTGTGAGATGAATTAACACATCACAAAGCCGTTTCTCAGAAAGCTTCTTTCTAGTTTTTATATGACGATATTTTGTTTGTCACCATAAGCTTCAATGTGCTAAAATTACCACATTGAAGAGTCCAAAAAAACAGTTTTACCTAACTGCTCTGTAGAAGGAACAGTGTACCACTGTGAGATGAATTCACACATAACAAATCATTTTCCCTGAAAGCTTCCTTCTACTGTTTATATGAGGATATTTCCTTTTTCACCATAGGCCTCATGCACTTCCATATATCTCTTTGATGATTCCACGTAACCAGTTTTAGCAAACTTATCCATGAAAAGAATCATGTAACTCTGTGTGATGAATTCACAAATCACAAAGCAGTTTCTCAGAAAGCTTCTTTCTAGTTTTTGTCTGAGGTTACTTTCTTTTGCACCTTAAGTTTCAATGCGCTCTGAAATATCCCATTGTAGATTCCACGAAAGCCAGATTCAGAAACTGTTCCATGAACAGAACTGTGTAATTCTGTGAGATGAATTCATACATCACAAAGCAGTTTCTCAGAAAGCTTCCTTCTAGTTTTTATATGAGGGTATTTCCTTTATTACAATAAACTTCAACCCGCTCTGAAATATCCCATTGCATACTCCAAGAAATCAGTGTTAGCATACTGCTCAATGAACAGTGTAATGCTGTGAGACGAATTCACACATGACAATGCAATTTCCCACAAGGCTTCCTTCTAGTTTTTATCTGAGGATGTTTCCTTTCTCACCATAGGCTTCAATCCTCTCCAAAATATCCCTTGCAGATTCCATGAAAACAGTGTTATTCTACTGCCCCATGAAAAGAAAGGTAACTCTGTGAGGTGAAATCACACATCACGAGAAGTTTCTCAGAAAGCTTCTTTCTAGTTTGTATCTGAGGATATATCCTTTGATAAACTAGGCTTCTATGAGATCCAAAATATCCCTTCTCAGATTTCCCAAAAATAGTGCTGCAAACTGCTCCATGAAAACAGTCATGAAATACTGTGAGATAAATTCACGCATCACAAGGAAGTTTCTCAGAAAGCTTATTTCTGGTTTTTGTCTGTGAATATTTCCTTTTGTCACCTTAGGGTTCCATGCAATCCAAAATATCACTTCTCAAATTAGCCAAAAACAGTGCTACCAAACTGCTCCATTAAAATGATCGTGTAACTCTGAGATGAATTCACACATCTCAAAGCAGTTTCTCAGAAAGCTTCTTTTTAGTTTTTTCTGAGGATATCTCCTTTGTCACCATAAGCTTCAATGCACTCCCAAATATTCTACTGCAGATTCAACAAATACAGTGTTTTCAAACTGCTCAATGAAAGGAATGGTGTAACTCTGTGAGATGAATTCACAAATCACAAACCAGTTTCTCAGAAATCTTCTTTCTAGTTTTTATCTGAGTTTATTTCCTTTGTCACCATAAGCTTCTATGGGCTCCGAAATATCTGATTGCAGATTACAAAAAAACAGTACTAGCAAACTGCTCAATGAAAACAACATTGTATCTCTCTGAGATAAATTCACACATCACAAAGTAGTTTCTCAGAAAGACTTTCTAGTTTCTATGTGAGGATATTTCCTTTTTCTCCCTAGGACCCAACGCGCTCCAAATATGCCTTTAGAGATTCTACGAAAGCAGGGTTAGTAATCTGTTCCATGAAAAGAAACGTGTAACTCTGTGAAATGAATTCACGCATCATGAATAAGTTTCTGAGAAAGCTTCTTCCTAGTTTTGATATGAGTATATTTCCTTTTTTACCATAAGCTTCAAAGCAATCGAGAATATCCTGACTCAGATTACCCCAAAACAGTGCTACCAAACTGATCCATGAATAGAATCTTGTAACTCTGTGAGATGAATTACCCCACCACAACTCAGTTTCTCAGAAAGAATTTTCTAGTTTTTGTCTGAGGATATTTCCTTTTTCACCTTTTGCCTCATTACGCTTGTGAATATCCCTTTGCAGATCACACAAAAATAATGTTAGCAAAACGCTTCATGGAAATAAAGATGTAAATCTGTGAGATGAAATCACACATGTCAAAGCAGTTTCTCAGAAAGTATCTTTTTGTATTTTGCCTGAGGATATTTCCTTTGTCACCATAGGCTTCAATGCACTCCCAAATATCCCATCTCAGACACCACAAAAACAGTGACACCAAAGTACTCCCTCAACAGAAACCTTTAGCTCTTTGAGATGAAAACACACGTCACATAGGAGTATATCCAAAAGCTTCTCTCCAGTTTGTACCTGGAGAATTGTCTTTATTCACCTTAGGTCTCTATGGGCTCCCAAATATCCCTTTGCAGTTTCCATAAAAACAGTGCTACCAAACTGCTCAAAGAAAACAAAAGTTTAATCTGTGTGATGAATGCAGCCATCACAAAGAAATTTCTCAGAAATCTTCTTTCTACTTTTTATCTCAGGATATTTCCTTTTACACCATTGGCTTCCATGCTTTTCCAAATATCCCTTCTCAGACACCACAAAAACAGTGATGCCAAACTGCTCTCTCAGCAGAAAGCTTTACTTCTGTGAGATGAATTCACACTTCATAAAGGAGTTATCAGATACTTTCTCTCCGGTTGTTACCTGAAGATATTACCTGTTTCAAACTTAGCCTGTATCTGCTCCAGAATATCCCTATGCATATCCCACAATAACATTGTCAGCAAACTGCTCAATGAAAAGAAAGATTTAACCTTCTGAGATGAATTCAAGCATAATAAAACAGTCTCTCAGAAAGTTTCTTTCTAGTTTTTATCTGAGGATATTTCCCTTTTCCCCATAGTCTTCATTGTGCTCCAGAATATCCCATTGCAGATTCCATGAAAAAAGTGTCAGGAAACTTCTCAATGAAAAGAATGCTGTAACTGTGTGAGATAAATTCACACATTACAAAGAAGTTTCTCAGAAAGTTTCTTTCTAGATTTTATCTGAGGATATTTCCTTTGTCACCCTAGGCTTCAATGTGATCACAAATATTCCTTCTCAGATTCCCCGAAAACAGTGCTAAAAAACTTATCCATGGAAGGAATCGTGTACCTCTGTGAGATGAAGTCACAAACCACAAAACAGTTTCTCAGAAAGCTTCTTTATTTTTTGTCTGAAGATTTTTCCTTTTTCACCATTTTCCTCAATGTGCTTCCAAATATGCCTTTGCAGATTCCACGAAAATAGTGTTAGCAAAATGCCCCATAAAAAGAAAGGTGTAAATCTGTGAGATGAATTCACACTTCATAAAGCAGTTTCTCAGAAGCATCATTTTGGTTTTTGCCTGAGGATATTTCCTTTTTCACCATAGGCTTCAATGAGCTCCCAAATGTCACTTCTCAGACACCACAAAAACAGTGATGCCAAAGTCCTCCATCAAAAGAAATGTTTAGCTCATTGAGATGAATGCACACATCACAAAGGAATTTCTCCAAAAGCTTCTCTCCAGTTTTTCCCTGGAGCATTTCCTTTTTTCACCATAGGCCTTTATGGGCTCCCAAATATCCCTTTGCTGATTCCATAAAAACATAGCTACCAAACTTCTCAAAAAAACAAATGTGTAACTCTGTGTGAAGAATTCACCCATCACAAAGAAATTTCTCAGAAAGCTTCTTTCTAGATTTTATCTCAGGATATTTCCTTTTACAACATCGACTTACATGCGCTCTCAAATATCCCTTCTCATACACCACAAAAGCCATTATGCCAAACTGCTCTTTCAACAGAAAGCTTTACTCTATGAGATGAATGCACACATCACACAGGAGTTATCAGAAACTTTCTCTCCAGTTTTTACCAGAAGATATTACCTGTTTCAACCTTGGCCTGTATCCTCTCCCGAATATCCCTTTGCATATTCCACAAAAACAGTCTTACCAAATTGCTCAAAGAAAGGAAAGAAATAACTCTGTGAGATGAATTCAATCATCACAAAAAAGTCCCTCAGAAGGCTTCTTTCTAACTTTTTTCTGAGGGTATTTCCTATTTCACCATAGGCTTCTCTGTTCTCTGAATACCCCTTTGTAGATTCTACTAAAACAGGGTTACCAAACTGCTCAATGAAAAGAATGGTTTATCTCTGGGAGATGAATTCACCCATCACAAAGAAATTTTTCAGAAAACTCTTTTCTACTTTTATCTTTGCATATTTACTTTTAAACCATCAGCCACAATGCGCTCCCAAATATCCCTTCTCAGACACCACAAAAAGAGTGATGCCAAACTGCTCAAAGAAAAAAATGGCTTATCTTTATATGGTGAATATAAACCTCATGAAACAGCTTCTCAAAAACCTTCTGTCCAGTTTTTATCTGAAGATATTTCCTTTTTCACCAGAGGTATATATGATCTCCAGAAAATCCCTTTGGAGAGTCCCTAAAAACAGTGCTACCAAACTGTTCAATGAAAAGCAACGTGTAACCCTGTGAGATCAACTCACACATCACAAAGCAATTTCTCAGAAAGCTTCTTTCTAGTTTTTATCTGAGGATATTTCCTTTGTCACCATAGACTTCAACGTGATCCAAATGATCCCTTCTAACATTCCCCAAAAGCAGTGCTACCAAACAGCTCCATTAACAGAATTATGTAACACTGTGAGATGAATTCAAAAATCACAAAGCGGTTTCTCAGAAATCTTCTTTCTAGTTTTTGTCTGAGGATATTTCCTTTTTCACCGTAGGCCTCAATGCATTCTCGAATATCCCTTTGTGGGTTCCACGAAATCAGTGCTAGCAAACTGCTCCAAGAAAATAAAAGTGTAAATCTGTGAGATTAATTCACACATCACAAACAGGTTTCTCAGAAAGCTTCTTTTTGGTTTTTGTCTGAAGATGTTTCCTTTGTCACCATAGGCTTCAATGCACTTCGAACTATTCTATTGCAGATTCCACAAAAACAGTGTTAGCAAACTGCTCCAAGAAAAGAATCTTGTGACTGTGGGATTGAATTCATATATCATGAAACAGTTTCTCAGAAAGGTTCTTTCTAGTTTTTATCTGAGGATATTTCCTTTGTCACCTTAGGCTTTGATGTGATCCAAAATGTTCCTACTCAGATTCCCCAAAACAGGCCTACCAAACTGCTCCATGAAAAGAATGGTGTAACTCTGTGAGATGAATTCACACATCAAAATACTGCTTCTCAGAAAGTTTCTTTCTAGTTTTTAATCTAAGGATATTTCCTTTTTCACTATATTCCTCCAAGTCCTCTCAAATACCCCATTGCAGATTCCACGAAAAAAGTGTTAGCAAACGGATCCATGAATAAAAAGGTATAAGTCTGTGACATGAAATCAGGAATCACAACGCAGTTTCTCAAAAATCTTCTTTTTGGTTTTTGTGTAAGTATATTTCCTTTGTCACCATAGACTTCAATGTCATCCAATGTATCACTTCTCAGATTCCCGAAAAACAGTGCTACAAAACTGCTCAATGAAAGGAAAAGTGTAGCTATGTGAGATGAATTCACACCTCACAAAGCAGTTACTCAGAAAGTTTCTTTCTAGTTTTTTTTCTGAGGATATATACTTTTTCACCACAGACCTCAATGTGCTCAGGAATATCCCTTTGTGGATTCCATGAAAATAGTGCTAGCAAACGGCTCCATGAAAGGAAAGGTGTAAATCTATGAAATGATTTCACACATCACAAAGTAGTTTCTCAGAAAGCTTCTTTTTGGTTTGTATCTGAGGATGTTTCCCTTATCACCATAGGTTTCAATGTGCCCTCAAATATCCTATTGCAGATTCCACGAAAACAGTGTTGGTAAACTGTTCCAATAAAATAATGGTGTAACTCTGTTAGATGAGTTCACACATCACAAAGGAGTTTCTTAAAAAGCTTCTTTCTACGTTTTATCTGAGGTCATTTACTATATCAACATAGCTTCAATGCAATCCAAAATATCACTTCTCATTTTCCCCAAAAGCAGTGCTACGAAACTGATCATTTACCACATGAATTAACATATCACAAAGTGGTTTCTCAGAAATCTTCTTTCTAGTTTTATATGAGGATATTTCCTCTGTCACCACAAGCTTCTGTCTGCTCTGAAATATGCCAATGCAGATTCGAAGAAAACAGTGTTATCAAACTGCTCAATGAAAAGAGTTGTGTAACTCTGTGAGGTGAATTCCCTTATCACAAAGTAGTTTATCAGAAAACTTCTTCTTTCTAGTTTTTATCTGAGGATATTTCCTTTTTAACCATAGTCTTCAATGTGCTCCAAATTATCACTTTGCAGATACCAGGAAGGCAATGTTAGCAAATTTCTCCATGAAAAGTAGGGTTTACCTCTGTGAGATGAATTCACTCATCACAAAGAATTTCCTCAGAAAGCTTCATTCTTGTTTTCATCTGAGGATATTTCCTTTGTGACCATAGACTTCAGTGTGCTCCCAAATATCCTGTTCCAGATTCCACGATATCACAGTTAGCAGACTGCTCCATGCATACAACCATGTAACACTGTTAGATGAAGGCACACATTCCAAAGAAGTTTCTCATAAAGCTTCTTTTGTGTTTATCTGAGTATATATCCTGTGTTGCCATAGGATTCAATTCACTCCCAAATATCCCCTTGAAGGTTCCACGAAACCAGTGTTATCAAACAGCACAAAGAAAAGAAAGGTTTAACTCTGTGAGATGAATTCACACATCACAAAGGAGTTTCTCAGCAGTCGTCTTTCTAGTTTTTATCTGAGGATAGTTCATTTTTCACTGTAGGTCCCAATGCGCTTCCAAATATCCCTTTGCAGCTTCCACAAAAACAGTGTTATTAAGCTGCTCAATGAAAAGAACAGTGTAATTCTGTGCAATGAATTCACACATTACAAAGCACTTGTACAGAAAGCTTCTTTCTAGTTATTGTCTGCAGATACTTCCATTGTCACCATAGGCTTCAATGCAATCCATACTATCCCTTCTCAGATACCCCAAAACCAGTGCTACCAAACTGCTCCAAGAAAAGTATCATATAACATTGTGATCTGAATTAACGAGTCACAAAGCAGTTTCTCAGAAGACTTCTTTCTTGTTTTATCTTAGGATATTTCCTTTGTCAAATAGGCTTCAATGCACTCTGAAATATCCTATTGCACACTCTAGGAAAACAGTGTTATCAAACTGCTCAATGAAAAGAATGATGTAACTCAGTAAGATGAATTAACACATCACAAAGCAGTTTCTCAGAAAGCTTCTTTCTAGTTACTATTGGAGGATATTTCCTTTCTCACTATAGGCCTCAATGTGCTCCCAAATATGGCTTTGCTGATTGCTAATCCTGAAAACAGGATTAGCAAACTTCTCGATGAAAAGGAAGCTGTAACTTTGTGAGATGAATTCACACACCACAAAGAGCTTTCACAGAAAGCTTCTTTGTACTTTTTATCTAAGGATATTTCTTTTGTCGTCATAGGCTTCAATACGGTCCGAAATATCCTTTCTCAGATTACCCAAAAACTGCACTACCAAGCAACTCCATGAAAAGAATCATGTAACTCTGTGAGATGAATTCCAAAAAAAAACAAAGAATTTTCTCAGAAAGCTTATTTCTATCTTTTGTCTGAGGATATATGCTCTGTCACCATAAGCTACAATGGGTTCTGAAATATCCCATTGCAGAATCCAAGAAAACAGTGTTAGCAAATTGCTCAATGAAAGAACAGTGTAAATCTGTGAGACGAATTCACACATCACAAAGTATTTTCTCTGAAAGCTTCTTTATAGTTTTTATCTGAGGATATTTCCTTTGTCACCATAGGCATCAATGTGATGCTAAACATCCCTTCTCAGATTCCTCAAAAACAGTTCTACCAAACTGTAACTCCATGAGATGAATTCACAAATCAGAAAGCAGTTTCACAGAAACCGTCTTTTTAGATTTTCTATGAGGATATATCTTTTGTCACCATCAGCTTCATTGTGCATCAAAATGTCACATTGCAGATTCCAAGAAAACAGTGTTAGCAAACTTCTCAATGGAGAGAACAGTGTAACTCTGTGAGATAAATTCAAACATCACAAACATGTTTCTCAGAAAGCTTCTTTCTTCTTTTTTATCTGAGGATAGTTAGTTTTTCACCATAGGCCTCAATGTGCTCCCAAATATCCCTTTGTAGATTCCATGAAAACAGTGTTAGCAAACTTTTGCAAGGAAGGAAAGGTGTAACTCTGTGAGTTGAATCCAAACATTACAAAGAACTTTCTCAGAAAGCTCCTTTCTAGTTTTTGTCAGAGAATATTTCCTTTGTTAACATAGGCTTTAATGCTATCCAAAATAT
>NW_012117799.1:751776-754189 GCF_000951035.1 Colobus angolensis palliatus
TTCTTTCTTCTTTTTTATCTGAGGATAGTTAGTTTTTCACCATAGGCCTCAATGTGCTCCCAAATATCCCTTTGTAGATTCCATGAAAACACTGTTAGCAAACTTTTCCAAGAAAGGAAAGGTGTAATTCTGTGAGTTGAAGTCAAACATTACTGTCCGGGCACAGTGGCTCACGCCTGTAATCCCAGCACTTTGGGAGGCCGAGGCGGGTGAACCACAAGGTCAGGAGATCGAGACCACAGTGAAACCCCGTCTCTACTAAAAATACAAAAAATTAGCTGGACGCAGTGGTGGGTGCCTGTAGACCCAGCTACTTAGGAGGCTGAGGCAAGAGAATGGCATGATCCCGGGAGGCAGAGCTTGCAGTGAGCCGAGATCACGCCACTGCACTCCAGCCAGCAGGACACAGCCAGACTCCTTCTCACAAAAAACAAAACAAAACAAAACAAAAAACATTACAAAGAACTTTCTCAGAAAGCTCCTTTCTAGTTTTTGTCAGAGAATATTTCCTTTGTTAACATAGGCTTTAATGCTATCCAAAATATCCCTTCTCAGATTCCCAAAAAGCAGTCCTACCAAACTGATCCATGAAAAGAATCTTGTAACACTATGAAATGAATTAACACTTCATAAGCCGTTTCTCAGAAAGCTTCTTTCTACTTTTTATGTGAGGATATTTCCTATGTCACCATAGGTTTCCATGAGCTCTGAAATATCCCATTGCAGATTCCATGAAAATAGTGTGAGCAAACTGCTCAATGAAAAGAACAGTGTAACACGCTAAGATGAATCCACACATCACAAAACAGTTTCTCAGAAAGCTTCCTTCTACTTTTTCTTGGAGGATATTCCTTTCTTCACCATGGGACACAACGTGGTTGGGAATAACCCTTCGCTGATTACACAAAAACAGTTTAGCAAACTACTCCATTAAAAGACAGGTGTAACTCAATGAGATTAATTCACACAATGTAAAGAAGTTTCTCAGAAAACTTCTTTCTAGTTTGTATCTGAGAATATTTCCTTTGTACCCATAGGCTTCAATGTGATACTAATTATCCTTTCTCAAATTACCCAAAAACTGTGCTACCAAACTGATCCATGAATAGAATTGTGTAACTCTGTGTGATGAATTCACAAATCACAAAAGAACTTCTGAGAAAGCTTCTTTTTAGTTATTGTCTCAGGATATTTCCTTTATCAGCATAAGCTTCAATGCGCTCTGAAATACCCCATTGTAGAGTCAACAAAACAGTGTTATCAAACTTCTCAATGAAAAGAACAGTGTACCTCTGTGAGATGAATTCACACATCAAAATGGGGTTTCTCAGAAAGCATCTTTCTGGATTTTATATGATGGTATTTTCTTTGTCACTGTAGGCTTCAACGTACTCACAAATATCCTATTGCCAATTCCACAAAAACAGTGTTATCAAACTGCTCAATGAAAAGAATAGTGTAACTCTGTGAGATGAATCCACACATCACAAAGCAGTTCCTCTGAAATCTTCTTTCCAGTTTTTATCTGAGAATATTCCCTTTTGTGCCAGAAGCCTCAATGCACTTGCAAACATATCTTGGCAGATTCAATGAAAACAGTGTTAGCAAACTGCTCCATTAAATGAAAGCTGTGACGCTGAGAGATGAATTCACAAATCACAAACATCTGCAATAGAAAGCTTCTTTTTAGTTTTTGTCTGAGGATATTTCCTTTAACACCATAAACTTTGATGCACTCCAAAATATCATATTGCATCTTCCAAGAAAACAGTGTTACCAAACTGCTCAATGAAAAGAAGAGTGTAACTCTGTGAGATGAATTCACACATCACAAAGCAGTTTTTCAGAAAGATTCTTTCTAGTTTTTACATGAGGGTATTTCCTTTGTAACCATAAGCTTCAATGCACTCTGAAATATCCCATTGCAGATTCCAAGAAAACAGTGTTAGCAAGCTGCTCAATGAAAAGAACAGAGCAGCTCTGTGAGATGAATTCACACATTACAAAGCAGTTTCTCAGACAGCTTCTTTCTAGTTTTTATCTGAGGATATTTTCTTTTTCACCAAAGGCCTCAATGCACCCCAAATATCCTTTTGCAGATAACACAAAAATTGTTTCAGGGGGGCGGAGCAAGATGGCCGAATAGGAACAGCTGCAGTCTCCAACTCCCAGCCCAAAGGACACAGAAGACCGGTGATTTCTGCATTTTGAACTGAGGTACTGGGGTCATCTCAGTAGTGAGTGCCGGACAATCGGTGCTGGTCAGCTGTTGCGGCCCGACCAGCGAGAGCTGAACCAGGGGGAGGCATCGCCTCACCTGGGAAGCACAAAGGGGAAGGGAATCCCTTTTCCTAACCAGGGGAACTGAGACACACAACACCTGGAAAATCGGGTAACTCCCACCCCAATACTG
>NW_012117799.1:755706-756312 GCF_000951035.1 Colobus angolensis palliatus
GGCAGGCCAACATTCAAATTCAGGAAATACAGAGAACGCCACAAAGATACTCCTCCAGAAGGGCAACTCCAAGACACATAATTGCCAGATTCACCTTTCTCAGAAAGCTTCTTTCTAGTTTTTATCTGAGGATAATTTACTGACACCCTGGTCTTCAATGCTATCCAAAATATCCCTACTCAGATTCTCAAAAACAGTGCTAAAAAATTGATCCATGAAAAGAATTGTGTAACTCTAAAAGATGAATTAACACATCACAAAGTGCTTTCTCAGAAAACCTCTTTCTAGTTTTTATATGAATGCATTTCCTTTGTCACCAAAAGCTTCAATGTGCTCCAAAGTATCCCATTGCAGATTCCTAGAAAACAATGTTAGCAAACTGCTCAATGAAAACAACAGTGTAACTCTCTGAGATGAATACACACAACACAAAGAAGTTTCTCAGAGAGCTTCCTGCTAGTTTTAATCTGAGGATATTTCCTTTTTCAGCACAGGCCTCAGTGCACTCTGAAATATTTCTTTGCCGATTCCATGAAAACAGTGTTATCAAACTGCTCAATGAAAAGAAAATTGTGACTCTGTGAGGTGAATTCACACATCACAAAG
>NW_012117799.1:756997-761913 GCF_000951035.1 Colobus angolensis palliatus
TTCTCAGAAAACTTCTCTCTAGTTTTTATCTGAGGATATTTCCTTAGTCACCATAGGCTCCACAGCCATCTAAAATATCCCTTCTCAGATTTCCCAAAAACAGTGCTACCAAACTGATCCATGAAAGGAATCGTGTATCTCTCTGAGATGAATTAACATATCATAAAGCAGTTTCTCAGAGGCTTTTTCTAGTTTTTATATGATGATATTTCCTTTGTCACCATAAGTTACAATATGCTCCAAAATATGCCATTGTAGATTCCAAGAAAAAAGTGTTAGCATACTGCTCCATGAAAGGAACAGTGTAACTCTGTGCCTTGAATTCAAACATCACAAAGCAGATTCTCAGAAAACTTCTTTCCAGTTTTTATCTGAGGATATTTCCTTTTTCACCATAGCCCTCAATGTGCTCCCAAATATCACTTTGGGGATTCCACAAGAACCGTCTTAGCAAACGGCTTCATGAAGAAAAAAGTGTAACTCTGTGAGATGAATTCACACATCACAGGGCAGTTTTTCAGGAAGCTTCTTTCTAGTTTTTATCTGAGGTTATTTCCTTTGTCACCATAGGCTTCAGTGTGATCCAAAATATTCCTTCTAAGATTTCCCAAAAACAGTGCTAATAAATTGATACATGAAAAGAATCATGTAAATCTGGCAGATGAATTAACACATCACAAGGCAGTTTCTCAGAAAGCTTCATTCTAGTTTTTATATGTTGATATTTGTATATATATTTGATATGATGATATAAGCTTCAATGCACTCCAAAATATGCCATTGAAGATTCTAAGGAAACAGTGTTAGGAAACTGCTCACTGAAAAGGACAGTGTAACCCTGTGAGATGAATTCACACGTCACAAAATAGTTTCTCACAAAGCTTCTTTCTAGTTTTTATCTGAGGATGATTCCTTTTTCACCATAGATCTCAAAGCACTCGTCAATATACCTTTGCAGATTCCACGAAAACAGTGTTATCAAGCTGCTCCATGAAAAGAAAGGTATAACTCTGAGTTGAATTCAAACCTCACCAAGAAGTTTGTCAGAAATCTTTCCACTTTTTATTTGAGGATATTTCCTTTGTCATCATAGGCTTTAAGGCAATCCAAAATATCCCTTCTCAGATTGCCCAAAAACAATGTGACAAAACTGCTGCATGCAAAGTATTATGTAACTCTGTGTGATGGATTCACACATCACAAAGCAGTTTCTCAAAAAGCTTTTTTCTAGATTCTTTCTGAGGATATTTCCTTGTCACCATAACTTCAATGTTCTCTGAAACATCCCATTGCAGATTCCAAGAAAACACTGTGAGCAAACTGCTCAATAAAAAGATCAGTGTAAGTCTGTGAGTTGAGTTCACACATCACAAAGCAGTTTATCGGAAAACTTCTTTTTGGTTTTTATCTGATTATACTTTCTTTGTCACCATTGGCTTCAAAGCGCTCCCGAATATCCTGTTGCAGTTTCCACGAAAACGGTGTTAGCAAACTGCTTAATGAAAGCAATGGTGTAAGTCTGTGAGATGAAATCACAGGTCACAAAAAGCTTTCTCAGAAAGACTCTTTCTAGTTTTTATCTGAGTGTATTTCCATTGTCACCATCGGCTTCAATGTGATCCAAAATATACCTTCTCAGTTTCCCCCAAAACAGTGCTACCAAACTGATCCATTAAATACATCGTGTAACTGTGGGTAATGAATTAACACATCACAAAACAGTTTCTCAGAAAGTTTCTTTATAGTTTTTATATGAAGATATTTCCTGAGTCACAGTAAGCTTCAATGCGCTGTAAAATATTCCATTGCAGATTCCCAGAAAACATTGTTAGCAGACTGCTAAATGAAAAGAACATTGCAACTCTGTGAGATGAATTCACATATTACAAAGCAGTTTCTCAGGAAAGTTCTACCCAGTATTTATCTAATGATATTTCCTTATTCACCATAGGCCTTTACGTGCTTCCAAATATCCCTTTGTATTTTCCATGAAAACAGTGTTGGTAAACTGCTCCATGAAACGAAAGGTGCATCACTGTGAGATGAATTCCCACGTCACAAAGTAGCTTCTCAGAAAACCTCTTTATTATTTTTATCAGACTATATTCCCTTCTTCACCACAGGTTTCAATGCAATCCAAAATAATCCTCCTCACAACCCCCAAAAAGAGTGTTACCAAACACCTCTTTGAAAAGAATGATGTAACTCTGTGAGGTAAATTCCCAAGTCACAAAGCAGTTTCTCAGAAATCTTCTTTCTAGTGTATATCTGAGGATATTTACTCTTTCACTATAGGCAAAAATGTGCTCCCAAATATCCCTTTGCAGATCCATGAAAATTCTGTTAACAAACTACTCCATGAAAACAATGCTGTAACATTGTGAGATGAATTTACACATCACAAAGAACTTTCTCAGAAAGCTTCTTTCTAGTTTTTTTCTGGGGATATATCCTTAGTCACCATAGGCGTCAATGCCATCCAAAACATCCCTTCTTATATTCCCCAAAAACAGTGCTACCAAACTGATCCATGAAAAGAATCATATAACTCTGTGAGATGAATTAACAAACCACAAAGTGGTTTCTCAGAAAACTACTTTCTAGTTATCATCTGAGGATGTTTACTTTTCCAACTTAGGTCTCAATTTTGTAACTCTGTGAGATGAATTCACAAATCACAAGGCAGTTTCTCAGAAAGTTTCTTTCTAGTTTTTGTCTGAGGATATGTCACTTTTCACAATAAGCTTCAATTACATTTTCAATGCAATCCCACTGCAGGTACTAAAAAGTGTTAGCAGACTGCTCAATGAGAAAAGAGTGTAACTCTCTTACATGAATTTTCACATCACCAAGCCGTTCACAGAAAGCTTCTTTCTAGTTTTTCTCTGAGAGTATTTCCTTTTTTACAATATGTTTCAATGTGCTCCAGAATATACCATTGCAGATTCCAAGAAAACAGTTTTTGGAAACTGCTCAATGAAAAGAACAGTGTAAATTTGTTAGTTGAATTCACAAATCACAAAGCAGTTTCTCAGAAAGCTTCTCTCTAATTTTCATCTAAGGAAATTTCCTTTTCCACCATAGTCCTCAATGTGCTCCCACATATCCCTTTGTAGATACCATGAAAACTATGTTAGGAAACTGCTCCATGAAAAAAATTGTGTAATTCTGTGAGATGAATTACCACATCACAAGGTAGTTTCTCAGAAAGCTTCTTTACAGTTTTTAACACAGGATATTTCCTTTGTCACCACAAGCTTCAAAGAGATCCAAAATATCCCTTCTCAGATTCCCCAAAAACAGTGCTACCAAACTGGTACACGAAAAGAATCATGTATTTCTGTGAGATGAACTAACACATTATAAAGCAGTTTCTCAGAAAGCTTCTTTCTAGTTTTTGTCTGAGGATATTTCTGTCTTCACCACAGGCTTCAATGCGCTTTGAAATATCCTATTGCAGATTCCACATCAAAAGTGTAATCAAACTGCTCAATGAAACGAATGTTATAGCTCTGTGAGATAAGCTCACACGACCCAAAGCAGTTTCTCTGAAAGCTTCTTTCTAGTTTTTATCTGAGGATATTTCCTTTTTCTCTGTAGGCCACAATGTGCTCCCAAATATCCCTTTGCTGATTCCATGAAAACAGTGGTAGCAAACTTCTACATGAAAAGATACATTTAACACTGTGAGATGAATTCACACATCACCAAGAAGTTACTCAGAAAGCTTCCGTATAGTTTTTATCTGAGAATATTACCTTTGTCACCATAGGCTTTAATGGGATTCAAATTATCTCTTTTTCAGATTCCCCAAATACAGTGATACCAAACTGCTCTATGAAAAGAATCATTTAATGGTGTGAGATGAACTAACACATCTCAAAGCGGTTTCTCAGAAAGCATCTTTTTAGTTTTACAATGTGGATATTTCCTTGTCACCTTGGGATTCAATGCGATCCAAAATATCCCTTCTCAGAATCCCAACAAACGGTGCTGCCAAACTGCTCCATGACAAGAATCATGTAACTCTGTGAGGTGATTTCATAAATCACAAACCTCTTTCTCAGAAAGCTTCTTTCTAGTTTTTGTCTGAGGATATCTCCTTTGTCACCATAAACTTCTATGTGCTCCAAAATATTCCTTTGCTGATCCCAAGAAAAGAGAGTTAGCAATCTGTGCAATAAAAGGAACGGTGTAATTCCATGAGATGAATTCAAAAATTGCAAAGCAGTTTCTCAAAGTTTCTTTCTATTTTTGTCTGAGGATATTTCCTTTTTCAGCATAGGCCTCAAGGTGCTCCCAAATATCTCTTTGCACATTCCAAGAAAACAGTGTAGGCAAACTGCCGAATGAAAAGAACAGTGTAACTATGTGAGATGAATTCATGCATCACAAAACAGCTTCTCATAAAGCTTCTTTCTAGTTTTTATCTGAGGATATTTCCCTTTTTACCATAGGCCTCAATGTGCACCCAAATATCCCTTTGCAGATTCTATAAAAAGAGTGTTAACAAACTGCTCCATGAAACGAGAGTTGTAACTCTGTGTGGTGAATTCTCACATCACAAAGAACTTTCTCAGAAAGGTTCTTTCTACTTTTCTTGGAGGATATTTCCTTTGTTACCATAGACTTCAATGTGATCCATAATATCCCTTCTCAGATTCCCCAAAAGCAGTGCTACCAAACTGCTCCATGAAAAGTATCATGTAACCCTGAGAGATGAATTCAACAATTATAAAGCCGATCTCAGAAAGTTTTTCTTCTAGTTATTTCTGAGGATATTTCTTTCGTTATAATAAGCTTCAAAGTGCTCAGAAATATCCCATTGTAGATTCCAAGAAAAAAGTGCTGGCAAACTGCTGAATGAAAAGAACAGTGTAGGGGGGGCGGAGCAAGATGGCCGAATAGGAACAGCT
>NW_012117799.1:762670-763194 GCF_000951035.1 Colobus angolensis palliatus
AGCCCATCGCCAGCAACGGATCAAAGCTGGTCAGAGAATGACTTTGACGAGAAGAGAGAAGAAGGCTTCAGTCCATCAAACTTCTCAGAGCTAAAGGAGACACTGCTTTGTGATGGTTTTATTCATTCCACAGAATTCCATCATTCTTTTCATTGAGCAGTCTGCTAACACTGTTTTTGTGTCATCTATGGAACGATATTTGGGAGCACATTGAAGCCTATGGTGACAAAGTAAGTATCCTCGGATAAAAATCGAAAAGAAACTTTCTGAGAAACTGCTTTGGATGTGTGAATTCATCCCACAGAGTTACATGGTTCTTCTCATACAGCAATTTGCTAACACTGTTTTCATTGAAAATGCAATAGAATTTTTCCGAGGGCATTGAAGCCTATGGTGACAAAGGAAATATCCTCAGTTAAAAACCAAAAAGAAGCCTTCTGAGAAACTGCTTTTTGATGTGTGAATACATCTTTCAGAGTTACGGTTTTCTTTTCATTGAGCAGTCTGCTAACACTGTTTTCTTG
>NW_012117799.1:763244-768106 GCF_000951035.1 Colobus angolensis palliatus
GAAGCCTTCTGAGAAACTGCTTTTTGATGTGTGAATACATCTTTCAGAGTTACGGTTTTCTTTTCATTGAGCAGTCTGCTAACACTGTTTTCTTGGAATGCATAAAGGGATATTTCACAGCTCATTGAAGCTTATGGTGACAAAGGAAATGTCCTCAGAGAGAAACTAGAAAGAAGGTTTCTAAGAATCTGATACTCAATGTGTGAATTCATCTCACAGAGTTACACCTTCCTATCATGGAGCAGTTTTTTAACACTATTTTCAGGGAATCTGAAAAGGGATATTTTTGATCACATTGAAGCCTACACTGAGAAAGGAAATATCCACAGATAAAAACTAGTAAGAATCTTTCTTGAGAAACCATTTTCTGATATGTGTATTAATCTCATGTAATTATACTTTTTTCTTCATGAAGCCATTTTCTAACACTGTTTTCATGGTATCTGCATAAGGATATTTTGGAGCACATTGAGGCCTATGGTGAAAAAGCAAATATCCTCAGACAAAAACTATAAAGAAGGTATCTGAGAAACTGTACTGTGATGTTTGAATGCATCTCACAGAGTTACACCATTCTTTTCATTCAGCAGTTTGCCAACACTGTTTTCTTGGAATCTGCAATGCGACATTTCTTACCACAATGAAGCTTATGGTGACAAAGGAAACATCCTCAGATAAAAACTAGAAAGGAGCTTTCTGAGAAACTGCTTTGTCATGGGTTAACTCATCTCACGGGGTTACACCCTTCTTGTCAATGAGCAGTGTGCTGACACTGTTTTCATGGAATCTGCATTAGGATATTTGGGAGTGCCTTGAAACCTATGATGACAAAGGAAATATCCTCAGATAAAAACCAAAAAAAGCTTTCTGAGAAACTGCTTTGGATGTGTGCATTCATTTCACAGAGTTACATGATTTCTTCCATGCATCACTTTGTTAGCACTATTTTTGGAGTATGTGAGCAGCGATATTTTGGATTGCTTTGAAGACTATGGTGATAAGGCAATATACTCAGATAAAACCTGGAAAGAAGCTTTGTGAAAAACTTCATTGTGTTGCGTGAATTCTTCTCACAGATTTTCACCTTTCTCTTCATGAAGCAGTTTGATAAAACTGTTTTCGTGGAATCTGCAAAGGGATATTTGGGAGCGCTTTGAGGTCTATGGTGAAAAAGGAAATATCTTCAGATAAAAACTAGAAGGGAGCTTTCTGAGAAACTGTTTTGTGATATGTGAATTCATCTCACCGAGTTACACTATTCTTTCATGGATCCGTTTCCTAGCACTGTATAAGTAGAATCTGATAAGAGGTATTTTTGATTGCTTTGAAGCCTATGGTGACAAAGGAAATATCCTCAGATAAAAACTAGAAAGAATCCTTCTGAGAAACTGCTTTTGGATGTGTGAATTGATCTCACAAATTTACACCACTCTATTATGGAGGAGTTTGCCAGCACTGTTTTGTGAAATCTCAGAAGTGATATCTTGGATAGCATAGAATCATATAGTGAAAAATGAAATATCCTCAGATAATAACTGGGGAGAAGCTTTCTCAGAAACTGCTTTGTGATTTGTGAACTTATATAACAGAGTCACACGTTTCCTTTCATATAGCAGTTTGGTAGAACTGTCTTTCGGGAATATGAGAGGGGATATCTTGGATCCCATTGAAGCCTGTGGTGACACAGGAAATATCCTCCAATAAAAAGTGGAAAGAAGGTTTCTGAGAATGTTCTTTGTGACGTGTGAATTCATCTCACAGAGTTATAACTTTCTCCTCATGGAGCTGTTTGCTAACACTGTCTTCATGGAATCTGCAAAGGGCTATTTCGGAGCGCATTGAGGCTCATGGTGAAAAACTAAATATCCTCAGATAAAAACTACAAAGAAGCTTTCTGAGAAACTTCTTTGTGATTTTTGAATTCATTTCACAGAGTTACATGATTCTTTTCCTGGAACAGTTTGGTAGCACTATTTTTGGGGAATCTGTGAAGGGATATTTTGTTTCACATTGAAGCCTATGGTGAGAAAGGAAATATACTCAGATAAAAACTAGAAACAAGCTTTCTCAGAAACTTTCTTGTCATGTGGGAATTCATCACACAGAATTACACATTTCTTTCCATGGATCAGTTTGCTAACACTGTTTTCGTCTAATCTGCAAAGAGATATTTGGGAGCACGTTGAGGCCTATGGTGAAAAAGGAAATATCCTCAGATAAAAACTAGAAAGATGCTTTATGAGAAACTGGTTTTTGATGTGTGAATTCATCTCACAGTGTTACACTGGTCTTTCCATGGAGCAGTTTGCTAACACTGTTTTCTTTTAACCTGCAAGGGGTTATTTCAGAATGCATTGAAGCTTATGATGACATAGGAAATATCCTCATGGAAAAAGTAAAAAGAGGCTTTCTGAGAAACCTCTTTGTGATGTGCTAATTCAACTCACTGAGTTACACAATTCTTTTCATGTATCAGTTTTATAGCACTGTTTTTGGGGAATCAGAATTAATATTATTGATCACATTCAAGCCTATGCTGACAAAGGACATATCCTCAGAAAAATATAGGAAGAAGCTTTCTGAGAAAGTTATATGTGATAAGTTAATTCATCTCACAGGGTTACACCTTTGTTTTCATGGAGACACTTGCTAAGAATGTTTTCCTGGAATCTGCAAAGGGATATTTGGGAGTGCATTGAAGCCTATGGTGACAAAGGACATATCCAAGACGAAAAGCATACAGCAGCTTTCTGAGAAACTGCATTGTGATGTGGGAATTCATCTCACAGGGATACACTGTTCCTTTCATTGAACAGTTTGCTAACACTCTTTTCATGGAATATGTAACGGGATATTTGGGTGAGCCTTGAGGCCTAGAGTGAAAAAGAAAATATCCTCAGATAAAACTACAAAGAATCTTACTGAGAAAGTTCCTTGTGATGTGTGAATTCATCTCACAGATTTACACCGTTTTTCTCATTAAGCTCTTTGATAACACTGTTTTCGTGTAATCTGCAATAGGATGTATCGGAGCACATTGAATTCTATGGTAATGAAGGAAATATCCTCTGATAAAAACCAAAAAGAAGCTCACAGAGTTACATATTTCTTTTCATTCAGTAGTTTAGTAGCAATGTTTTTAGGGAATCTGAGAAGGAATAATTTGGAACTCATTCAAGCCTATGTTGAAAAAGGAAATATCCTCAGATAAACAGCAAAAAGAAGCTTTCTGAGAAACTTCTTTGGATGTGTGAATTCATCATACAGGGTTACACGATTATTTTCATGGATCACTTTGTCAGCACTGTTTTTGGGGAATCTGAGAAGGGATATTTTGGATCACCTTGAAGCCTACAGTGACACGGAAATATTCTCAGAGAAAAATTGGAAATAAGCTTTCTGAGAAAGTTCTTTGTGGTGTGTGAATTCGTCTCACAGATTTACATCTTTCTTTTCATGAAGCAGTTTGCTAGTACTCTTTTCTTGGAATATGCAAAGGGATATTTGGGAGTAGTTTGAGGAATATAGTGAAAAAGGAAATATCCTGAGACAAAAATCAATAAGAAGCCTTCTGAAAAACTGCTTTGTGATGTGTGAATACATGTCATAGAATTACAATGTTATTTTCATTGAGCAGTCTGCTAACACTGTTTTCTTGGAATCCATAAAGAGATATTTCGCAGTGCATTGATGCTTATGGTGACAAAGGAAATACCCTCAGAGAAACACTAGAAAGTAGGTTTCTGAGAAACTTCTTTCTGATGTGAGAATTCATTTCACAGAGTTACTTTCATTTCATGGAGCCCTCTGTTACCATCTGAGAAGGGATATTTCTTCTGAGGAATCTGAGAAGGGATATTTTGGATCCCATTGAAGCCAATGCTGTCAAAGGAAATATCCTCAAATAAAAACTAGAAAGAAGCTCTCTGAGAAACTTATTTGTGATGTGTGAGTTCATCTCACAGGGTTACACGTTTCGTTTTATGAAGCAGTTTGTTAACACTGTTTACGTGGATTGTGCAAAGTGATATTTGGGAGCACATTGAGGCTTATGGTGAAAAAGCAAATTTTCTCAGATAAAAACTGGAAAGAAGCTTTCTAAGAAAGTTCTTCATGATTTGTGAATTCATATCACTGAGTTACATCTTTCTTTTCATGGAGCACTTTGCTAACACTGTTTTTGTGGAAACAGCCAGGGGATATTTGGCAGCACTTTGTGGTCTGTAGTGCAAAAGAAAACATCCTCAGATAAAACTAGAAAGAAGCTTTCTGAGAAATTGCTTTTTGATGGGTTAATTCACCTCACATACTTACACTGTGCTTTTAATGCAGCAGTCTGCTAACACTGTTTTCGTGGAATCTGATATTTTGGAGTGCATTGAAGCCTATGGCGACAGGAAATATCCACAGAGACAAACTAGTAAGAGGCTTTCTGAGACACTGCTTTGTGATGGTTTTATTCATTCCACAGAATTCCATCATTATTTTCATTGAGCAGTCTGCTAACACTGTTTTTGTGTCATCTATGGAACGATATTTGGGAGCACATAGAAGCCTATGGTGACAAAGTAAGTATCCTCGTATAAAAACCAAAAAGAAACTTTCTGAGAAACTGCTTTGGATGTGTGAATTCATCCCACAGAGTTACACGGTTCTTCTCATACAGCAATTTGCTAACACTGTTTTCATTGAAAATGCAATAGAATGTTTCCGAGGGCATTGAAGCCTATGGTGACAAAGGAAATATCCTCAGTTAAAAACCAAAATGAAGCCTTCTGAGAAACTGCTTTTTGATGTGTGAATACATCTTTCAGAGTTACGGTTTTCTTTTCATTGAGCAGTCTGCTAACACTGTTTTCTTG
>NW_012117799.1:769296-775436 GCF_000951035.1 Colobus angolensis palliatus
GGTGCTGACGAGTTGATGGGTACAGCACACCAACATGGCACAAGTATACATATGTAACAAACCTGCACGCTATGCACCTGTACCCTAGAACTTAAAGTATAATAAAAAAATTAAAAAAAAGAAATTCCAGAACTGAAAGCCAAAGCAAAATAATAAAATAACTTCTTTTATTTTTATTTATAAAAATCAAAAAAGAAGAAAAGTATAGTGTAACACTGTGAGATGAATTCACATGTCACAAAGAACTTTCTCATAAAGATTCTTTCCAGTTTGTATCTGAGGATATTTCCTTTGTCACTGTAGGCTTTAATGTGATTCAAAATATACCTTCTCAGATGGCCCAAAACAGTGCCATCAAACTGCTCCATGAAAAGAAACGTGTAACTCGGTGAGATGAATTCCCACATCACAAAGCACTTTCTCAGAAAGCTTCTTTTTCCTTTTGCTGTGAGGATATTTCTTTTGTTACCATAGACTTCACTGCACTCCCTAATATCACATTGCAGATTCCATGAAAACAGTGTCAGCGAACTGGGCAATGAAAAGAATGGTGTACCACTGTAAGATGAATTCACACAACACAAAACAGGTTCTCATAAAGATTCTTTCTAGTTTTTATCTGAGGATATTTCCTTTTTCACTTTAGGCTATATTGCACTCCCAAATATCCTTGTGCAGATTCCACTAAAACAGTGTTTGCATACTGCTCCAGGAAAAGAAACTTTTAGCTCATTGAGATGAATTAACACACCATGATGCAGTTTCTCAGAAAGCTGGTATGCAGTTTTTATCTGAGGATATTTCCTTAGTCACCATAGGCTTCAATGTGATCCAAAATATCCATTATCAGATTCCCCAAAACACTGCTGCAAAAATGATCCATGAAAAGAATCGTGTAACTCTATGAGATGAATAACACATCACAAAAGGGTTTCTCAGAATCTTCTTTCTTGTTTTTATACGAGGATACATCCTTTGTCAGCATAAGCTTCAATGTGCTCCCAAATATACAATTGCAGAACAGTATAACTCTCTTTTTTTCTGAGGATATTATCTTTATAACCATAGGCCTCAAAGCACTCCCAAAAATCCCTTTGTAAATTCCACAAAACACTGTTAGCACAATTCTCCGTGAAAGGAATAGTGTAACTCTGTGAGATGAATTAACACATCACAAGGAACTTTCTAAGAAAGCTTCTTTCTAGTTTTTATCTGAGGATATTTCCTTTGTCATGATAGGCTTCAACAACATCCAAAATATCCCTTCTAAGATTCTCCCAAAAGATTGCTACAAAACTGCTCCATGAGAAGAATTGTGTAAGTCTGTGAAATAAATTCATAAATAACAAACCAATTTCTAAGAAACCTTCTTTTTGGTTTTTATATGACAATATTTCTTTGTCTCCATAAGCTTCAATGTGCTCCCAAATATCCTATTGCAGATTCCATGAAAACAGTGTTATCAAACTGCTCAATGAAAAGAATGGTGTAACTCTGAGAAATGAATTCACACATCACAAGACAGTTTCTCAGAAAACTTCTTTTTAGTTTTTATCTGAGGATATTTGTTTCTTCACTATAGGCCTCAAGGCGCTCTCAAATATCCCTTTGCAGATTCCATGAAAATAGCGTAAACTGCTCCATGAAAAGAAATGTGTAACTCTGTGTGATGAATTCACACATCAGAAAGAACTTTCTCCTTTATCACTGAAAGCTTCAATGGACTTCTAAATATCACTTTGCAGATTATAAGAAAACAGTGTTAGTGAAGTATTCAATGAAAAAAAACTGTAGCTCTGTGAGGTGAATTCAGTCATCACAAAGCAGTTTCCCAGAGAGCTTTTTTCTAGTTTTTATCTGAGAATATTTCCTTTTTCACCACAGGCCTCAATAGGCTCCCAAATATCCCTTTGCAGATTCCACGAAAACTGTGTTAGCAAACTGCTCCACAAAAAGGAAGGTGTAACACAGTGAGATGAATTCCCACACTACAGGGAAGTTTCTGAGAAAAATTTTCCGTATAGTTTTTATCTTAGGATGTTTTCATTGTCACCACAGGCTTCAATCCACTCCCAAATATCCCTTGCAGATTCCACGAAAACAGTGTTATTCAACTGCCCCATGCCCCATGAAAAGAAAGGTGTAACTTTTTGTGGTGAATTCAGATATCACAAGAAGTTTCTCAGATAGCTTCTTTCTAGTTTGTATCTGAAGATATATCGTTTGTTAAAACAGGCTTCTATGTGATCCAAAATATCCCTTCTCAGATTCCCCAAAAACAGTGCTACCAAACTGCTCCATGAAAGAAATCGTGCAATTCTGTGAGATGAATTCACACATCACAAAGAAGTTTCTCAGAAAGATTCTTTCTGGCTTTTGTCTGAGGATATTTCCTTTGTCACCATAGGCTTCCATGAAATCCAAAATATCACCTCTCAGATTACCCCAAAACTGTACTACCATACTGCTCCATGAAAAGAATCATGTAACTCCATGAGACGAATTCACAAATCACAAAACAGTTTCTCAGAATGTTTCTTTCTAGTTTTTTTCTGAGGATATTTCCTTTGTCAACATAAGCTTCAATGCACTCTGAAATATCACATTGAAGTTTCCAAGAAAACAGTGTTGGCAACCTGCTCATTGAAGAGATGAGTGTAACTCTGTGAGATGAATTCACACATCCCAAAGCAATTTCTCAGGAAGCTTCTTTCTAGGTTTTATCTCAGGATATTTCCTTTGTCACCATAAGCTTCAATGCACTCCCAAATATCCTATTGCAGATTCCATGAAAACAGTGTTATCAAACTGCTCAATGAAAAGGAATGTGTAACTCTGTGAGATGAATTCACACATCACACAGCAATTTCTCAAAAAGTTTCTTTCTAGTTTTTATATGAGGATATTTTTATTTTCATTGTAGTCTTCAATGCCCTCCCAAATATGCCTTTCCAGATTCCACGAAAACACTGTTAGCAACCTGCTCTTTGAAAAGAAAGGTGTAACTCTGTAAGATGAAGCTTTCTCAGAAAGCTTCTTTCTAGTTTTTATCTTAGGATGTTTCCTTTGTCACCATATGCTTCACTGAGATCCGAAATATCCCTTCTCAAATTCCCCAAAAACAGTGGCACCTAACTGATTCATGAAAAAAATCATGACGATCTGTAAGATAAATTTACAAATCAAAAAGCAGTTTCACAGAAAGCTTCTTCCTAGTTTTTGTCTGAGGATATTTCCTTTTTCACCGTAAGCTTCAATGGTCTCTGAAGTATCACATTGAGTATTCCACAAAAGCAGTGATAACAAACTGATCAATGGAAAGAACAGTGAATCTCTGTGAGGTGAATCCACACATCATAAAGCAGTTCCTTAGAAAGCTTATTTCTAGTTTTTCTCTGAGGATATTTCCTTTTTCACCATAGGCCTCAATGTGCTCCCAAAGATTCCTTTGCAGATTCCGTGAAAACAGTGTTAGCAAACATCTCCCTGAATAGTGTGTTGTAACCTTGTGAGATGAACTCACCCATCAAAAGGCTGTTTCTCAGAAAGCTTGTTTCTAGTTTTTATCTGAGGATATTTCACTTTTCACCATATTTCTCAATATGCTCTAAAATATACCATCACAGATTGCACAAAAAAAGTGTTAGCAAACGTGTCAATCAGGATACCAGTGTAACTCTGTGAGATGAATTCACCCACCAAAAAGAAGTTTCTCAGAAATTTTCTTTTTAGTTTTTATCTGAGGATATTTAATTTTTCACCCTAGGCCTCAATGCAATACTAAATATCCCTTTGCAGATTCCATGAAAATGGTGTTAGCAAACTGCTCCATGAAGAGAAAGGCATAACTCTGTGTGATGAATTAACACATGACAAAGAAGTTTCTCAGAAAGCTTTCTAGTTTCAATCTAAGGATACTTCCCTTATCACCCTAATCTTTAATGCAATCCGAAATATCCCATCTCAGATTCCTCAAAAAGATTGCTCCGAAACGGATCCAAGAAAAGAATCATGTAACTGTGTTAGATGAATTAACACATCATAGAGCAGTTTCTGAGAAACCTTCTTTCTTGTTTTTATACAAGGATATTTCTTTTGTCACTGTAAATTTCAGTGCACTCAGAAATGTCGCATTGCTGATTTCACAAAAGAGTGTTAGAAAACTGCTCAATGAAAAGAACAGTGTGACACTGTGAGATGAATTCAAACATCACAAAGTAGTTTCTCAGCAACGTTCTTTTTTTTTCTTATCTGGGGATATTTCCTTTGTCACCATAGGCTTCAATGCACTCCAAAATATGCTATTGCAGATTCCACGAAAACATTGTTAGAAAACTACTCAATGTAAAGAACGGTGTAACTCTGTGAGATGAATTCACACATCAGAAAGCAGTTTCTGAGAAAGCTTGTTTCTAGTTTTTATCTGAGAATATTTCCTTTGTCACTATAGGCATCAATGTGTTCCCAAATATCCCCTTGCACATTCCACGAAAACAGTGTTACCAAACTGCTCCATGAAAAGAATGGTGTAACTCTGTTACATGATTTAAGACATCACAAAGCAGATTCGAGGAGTGCTTCTTTATAGTTTTTATATGAGGATATTTAGTTTTCCACTGTTGGCTTCAATGCACTTCCAAATATCCCTTCTCAAGCACTGCAAAAACATTGATGTCAAACTACTCCTTCAACAGAAACGTTTAACTCTATGAGTTGAATGCAAACATCACAAAGGCGTTTCTATGAAAGCTTCTCTCCAGTTGTTACTTGAAGTACTTTCTTTTTTCGCCTTAGTCCTCTATGCACTGCCAAATATCCCTCTGCTGTTCCACAAAAACAGTGCTAACAAACTACACCACGAAAAGAATGATGTAACTCTTTGAGATAAATTGACCCATGACAAAGTAGTTTCTCAGCAGCTTCTTTCTAGTTTTTATCTGAGGATATTTCCTTTACCACCATAGGCTTCAATGCACTCCCAAATATGCCTTCTCAAACTCCACAGAAACAGTGATGACAAACTGCTCCCTCAACAGAAACGTAGAGCTCTATGAGATGAGTGCACACATCACAAAGGAGTTTCTCAGAAAACTTCACTCCAGTTTTTCCTTGAAGATATTTCCTTTTTGTTGTTTTACTCTGTGCACTCCCGAATATCCCTTTGCAGATTCCACAAAAAGAGTGTTACCAAATAGCTCAATGGAAACAAATTTGAAACTCTGTGAGATAAATTCACCCATCTCAAAGTAGTTTCTCATAAAGCTTCTTTCTAGTTTAAATCTGACGATATTTCCTTTTTCATCATAGGCTTTGATGTGCTCCCAAATATCTCCTCTTAGATACCATAAAAACAGTGATGCTGAACTGTTCAATCAACAAAAAGGTTACACTCTATGATATGAATATACACCAGAAAACCGTTTCTCGAAAAGCTTCTTTCCAGTTTTTGTCTGAGGTTATTTCCTTTTTTACCATAGGCCTCTATGAGCTCCCAGATATCCCTTTGAAGATTTCATAAATACAATGCTACCAAAGTGCTCCCTGAAAAGAATTGTGTAATTGTGTGAGATGAATTCACAAATCACAATGCAGTTTGTCAGAAAGCTTTTTTCTAGTTATTATCTGAGGATATTTCCTTTGTCATCCTAAACTTCAATGTGCTCCAAAATATCCCATTGAAGATTCCAAGAAAACAGTGGTAGCAAACTGATCAATGAAAAGAAAAATGTAACTCTGAGATTAAATCACACATCACAAAAAAATTTGTCAGAAAACTTCTTTTTTGTTTTTATCTGAGGATATTTCCATTGCCACCAGAGGCTTCAATGCACTCCAAACTATCCTGTTGAAGATTTCATGAAAACATTGTTAGCAAACTGCTAAATGAAGAGAACGGTGTAAATCTGTGAGATCTATTCACACATCTCAAATATGTTTCTCAAAAAGTTTCTTTCTAGTTTTTATATCAGAATATTTCCTTTTCCACCATAGGCTTTAATGTGCTCCCAAATATCCCTTCTCAGACACCACAAAAACAGTGGTACCAAAGTGCTCCCTCAACAGAAATGTTTACCTCTAGGAGATGAATGCAAACCTCTCAAAGGAGTTTCTCAGAAAGATTCTCTGCAGTTTTTGCCTGA
>NW_012117799.1:776106-784353 GCF_000951035.1 Colobus angolensis palliatus
TATTCGAAAAGATTCTCTTCAATTTTTATCTGAAGTTATTTCCTTTTTCATCATAGGCCTCTAGGAGTTCCCAAATATCTCTTTGCAGATTCCATAGAAACAGTGTTACCAATCCTCTCCATGTAAAGTATCGTGTGAGATGATTTCACAAATCACAAAGCAGTTTTTCAGAATGCTTCTTCCTAGTTTTTATATAAGGGTATTTCCTTTGTCACCCTAAGCTTCAATGCATCAGAAATGTCTCATTGAAGATTCTAATAAAACAGTGTTAGCAAGCTGCTAAATGAAAAGAACAGTGTAACTCTGTGAGATGAATTCACACATCACAAAGCAGTTTCTCAGAAAGCTTCTTTTTGGTTTTTCTCTGAAGGTGTTTCCCTTGTCAACATAGGCTTCAAAAAGCTCCCAAATATTCTATTGCAGATACCACGAAAACAGTGTTATCAAACTGCTCAATGAAAACACCAGTGTACCTCTGTGAGATGAATTCACCCATCCAAAAGTAGATTCTCAGAAAGCTTCTTTCTAGCTGAAATATGAGAATATATTCTTTTCCACTATTGGCTTCCATGCACTCCCAAATATCCCTTCTCAGACACCACAAAAACAGTGATGCCAAGCTGCTCTCCCAACAGAAAGATTTGCCTATATGAGATGAATGCATGCATCACAGAGGAGTTATCAGAAACTTTCTCTCCAGTTTCAATCTGGAGATATTTCCTTTTTTAACATTGGCATCCATCTGTTCTCAAATATCCCTTTCTGTATTCCAAAAGAAATGTGTTAACAAATTGCTCAATGAAGAGAAAGATTTAACTGTGTGATATGAATTCACCCATCATGAAACAGTCTCTCAGAAAGCTTCTTTTCAGTTTTTTTTCCGAGGGTGTTTCCTTTTTCACCATAGTCATCTCTGTGCTCCAAATATTACTTTGTAGGTTTCACAAAAACAGGGTAACCAAACTGCTCAATGAAAACAATGGTTTACCTCTGGGGGATGAAGTCACTCATCACAGAGAAATGTTTCAGAAACATCCTTTCCAGTTTTAAACTTTGCATACTTACTTTTCAACCCTCAGCCTCTATGCGCTCCCAAATATCCCTTCTCAAACACCAAAAAAACAGTGAGGCCATACTTCTCTATCAACAAAATGGTTTATCCCTATGAGATTAACGCACATATCACAAAAAGTTTCTCAAAAACCTTCTCTCCAGTTTTTATCTGAAGATATTTCCTTTGTCACCATAGGCCTCTATGAGCTCCTGAAAATCCCTTTGCAGATACTGCAAAACAGCACTACCAAACTGTTCAATGAAAAGAAAGTTGTAACTCTGTGAGATGAATTCACACATCACAAAGCAGTTTCTCAGAAAGCATCTTTACAGTTATTATCTGAGGACATTTTCTTTTTCACCATAGACCTCAAAGCACTCCAAAATATACCTTTGCAGATTCCACGAAAACAGTGTTAGCAAACTGTTCCATGAAAAGAAAGGTGTAACTCTGTGAGGTGAATTCACATATCACAAAGAACTTTCTCAGAAAGTTTCTTTCTAGTTTTTATCTAGGATATTTCCTTTCTCACCGTAGGTTTCAAGGTGATCTAAAATGTCCCTTCTCAGATTCGCCAAAAACACTGCTCACAAACTGATCCATGAAAATTATCGTGTAACTGTGTGAGATGAATTAACACATCACAAAATGGTTTCTAGGAAAGCTTCTTTTAAGTGTTTATATGAGGATATTTCCTTTGTCACCCTAAGCTTCAATGTGCTCCAAAATATCCCATTGCAGATTCCAAGAAAGCAGTGCTAGCAAACTATTTAGTGAAAAGAACAGTGTAACTCTGTGAGATGAACTCACACATCACAAAGTAGTTTCTCAGAATGCTTCTTTCTAGTTTTTATATGAGGATATTTTCATCATCACCATAAATTTCAATGTGCTCCGATATATCCCATTGCAGATTCCAAGAAAACAGTGCTATCAAACTGCTCAATGAAGAGAACAGTGTAACTCTGTGACATGAATTCTCTCGACACAAAATAGTTTCCTGGAAATCTTCTTTCTAGTTTTTATCTGAGAATATTTCCCTTTCCATTGTACACCCCATCACGCTTCCAAATATCCCTTTGCAGAATCCATGAAAACAGTGTTAACAAGCTATTACATGAAAAGAAAGGTGTAACACTGTGAGATAAACTCAGACATCACAAAGCAATTTCTCAGAATCCTTCTTTCTTGCTTTATCTGAGGATATTTCATTTTTCACCACAGGCCTCAATGCATTGCCGAATATCACATTGTAGTTTCTGCAAAAACAGTGTTAGCAAACTGATCAATGAGAATAATGGTGTAACTCTGTGAGATGAATTCACACATCATAAATCAGCATCTCTGAAAGTTTCTTTCAAGTATTTATTTGAGGCTATTTCTTTGTCACCATAGGTTTCAAAGTGATAAAAAAAACACCTTCTTATATTGCACAAGAAGTGCTAGTAAACAACGCCATAAAAGAGTGGTGTAACTCTGTGAGAAGAATTCACATATCACAAAGCAGTTTACCAGAAAGCTTCTTTCTAATTTTATCTGAGGATAATTCATTTGTCACCATAGGCTTCAATGCAATCAAAAATACTCCTTCTCAGATCAGCAAAAGCAGTGCTACCAAACTGCTCTATGGAAAGAATCATGTAACTCTGTGGAATGAATTAACACATCAGAAAGTGGTTTCTCAGAAATCTTCTTTCTAGCTTTTATATGACATTATCTCATTTGTCACCATATCCATGAATGCACTCCGAAATATCCCATTGCAGATTCCAAGAAAACAGTGTTGGCAAACTGCTCAATGAAAAGAATAGTGTAACTCTGTAAGATGAATTCACACATCACAAAGGACTTTCTCAGAAAGCTTCTTTCTAGTTTTTATCTGAGGTTATTTCCTTTATCAACATAAGCCTCAATGCGTTCCAAAATATCCCTTTACAGATTCCACAAAAACAGTGTTAGCAAACTGCTGCATGAAAAAGAAGGTGTAACTCTGTGTCAGGAATTCACACATCACATAGAAGTTTCTCTGAAAGCTTATTTTTAGATTTTATCTGAGGATATGTAACTTTTCACTATACTCCTCAATGTATACCCAAATATCCCTTTGCAGATTCCATGAAAAAAGTGTTAAAAAGCCGCACCATGAAAATAAAGGTGTAACTCTGTGAGAAGAATTCACACATCACAAGGATCTTTCTCAGAAATCTTCTTTCTAGTTTTTCTCTGAGGATACTTCGTCACCATAGGCTTCATTGCATTCCAAAATATCCCTTCTCAGATTCCACAAAAACAGTGCTCGCAAACAGACCCATGAAGAGAATCATGTAACTCTGTGAGATGAATTTACACATCACAAAGCGATTTCTCAGAAAGCTTCTTTCTGGTTTTTGTCTGAGGGTATTTGCTTTGTCACCATGAGCTTCTATGCACTCCGACATATCCCATTTCAGATTCCAAGGTTAGCAAACTGTTCAATGTAAAGAACAGTGTAATTCAGTGAGATGAATTTGCCCATCACAAAGCAGTTTCTCAGAAACTTTCTTTCTAGTTTTTAACTGAGGATATTTCCTTTTTCACCATAGGCCTAAATGCTGTCCCAAATATCCCTTTGCAGATTGTACAAAAACTGTATTACCAAACTGCTCCATGAAAAGAATGGTGTAACTGTATGAGATGAATTCACTCATCACAAAGAACTTTCTCAGAAGGCTTCTTCCTAATTTTTATCTGAGACTATTTTGTTTGTTACCATAGACTTCAATGTGATCCAAAATATCCCTTCTCAGATTCTCCGGAAACACTGCTACAAAACTGCTCCATGAAAAGAATTGTGTAAGTCTGTGAGATGAATTCACAAATCAGAAAGCAGAGTCTCAGAAAGCTTCTTTCTTGTATTTCTCTTGGGATATTTCCTTTGTCATAATAACCTTCAATGTTCTCTGAAATATCCCATTGCAGATTACAAGAAAACAGTGCTAGCGAACTTCAGCATGGAAAGTGCAGTGTAACTCTATAAGATGATTTCACACATCACAAAGCAGTTTCTCAGAATGTTTCTTTCTGTTTTTGCTATGAGGATATTTTCTTTGTCACCATAGGCTACAATGCACTCCCAAATATCCTATTGCAGATTCCACGAAAACAGTGTTACCAAACTCCTACATGAAAATAAATGTGTAACTCTGTGAGATAAATTCACACATCACAACGAACTTTCTCAGAATCAGAGGATGTTTCCTTTGTCACCGTTGGCATCAATGTGATCCAAAATATCTTCTCTCAGAGTCCATAAAAACAGTGCTAAGAAACTGTTCCATGAAAAGCATTGTGCAATGCTGTGAGATGAATTATCACATCACAAACATCAGAAACTTCTTTCTAGTTTTTATATGAAGATATTTCCATTGTCATCATAGGCTTCAATGCAGTCCCACATATCCCATAGCAGATTCCAAGAAAAGGGTGTTATAAACCAGCTCAATGAAAAGTACAGTATAACTCTGTAAGATGAATTCACGAATCACAAAGCAGTTTCTCAGAAAGCTTCTTTCTAGTTTTTATCTGATGATATTATCTTTTTCAGTATGGGTCTAAATTCGCTCCCACATATCCCTTTGCAGATTCCAAAAAAACAGTGTTAGGAGACTGTTCCATGAAAAGAATTGTACAATTCTGTGAGATGAATTCAAACATCTCACATAATTTTCTCAGAAACCTTCTTTCCAATATTTATCTGAGAATACTTACTTTGTCACCATATGCTTCCATGTGATCCAAACTAACCCTTCTCAGATTGACCAAAAACAGTGTTACCAAACTGATCCATGAAAAGAATCATGTAACTCTGTGAGACGAATTAACATATCACCAAGCGGTTTCTCAGAAGGCTTCTTTCTAGTTTTAATATGAGGATATTTCCTTTGTCACTATAAGATTCAAAGCACACTGAAATATCACATTGCAGATTCCAAGAAAACAGTTTAGCAAATTGTTCAATGAAAAGAACAGTGTGACACTGTGAAATGAATTCACAAATCACAAAGGAGGTTCTCAGAAAGCTTCTATCTAGTTTTTATCTTAGGATATTTTCTTTGTCAACATTGGCTCAAAGTGATCCAAAATATTCTCATTCAGAATCCACAAAAACAGTGCTAAGAAACTGATTCATGAAAATCATCTTGCAGTGTTGTGGAATGAATTAACACGTCACAAAGTGGTATATCAGAAAGCTTCTTTCAAGTTTTTACAGGAGGATATTTCCATTGACACCATAGGCTTCAATGCAGTCCGAAATTTCCCATAGCAGATTCCAAGAAAAGAGTGTTAGCAAACTTCTGTATGACAAGAACAGTTTAACTCTGTGAGATGAATTCACACATCACTAAGCAGTTTCACAGAAGGCTTATTTCTAACTTTAATATGAGGATATTTACTTTTCACTGCAGACTTCAATGCAATTCAAAATATGTCTTCTCAAATTCCCCAAAAATAGTGCTACCAAAAAGCTCCATGAGAACCGTGCTGTATCACTGAGAGATAAATTCACACATCACAAAGCTGTTTCTCAGAAAGCTTCTTACTAGATTTATCAGAGGTTATATCCTTTTTGACCCTATATTCCTCAAAGTGCTATGGAATATCCCATTGTAGATTCCACGAAAAAAGTATTGGCAAGCTTTTCAGTGAAAAGAAAGGTGTAATTCTGTGAGATGAATTCACACATCTCAAAGCAGTTTCACAGAAAGTTTCTTTTTGGTTTTTATCTGAGGATAATTCCTTTGTCACCGTAGGCTTCAATGTGGTCCCAAATATCCTATTGCAGTTTCCATGAAAACAGTGTTAGCAAACTGCTCAATAAACAGAACACTGTGTCTCTGGGGGTTGAATTCATATATCACAAAGCAGTTTCTCAGAAAGCTTCTTTTTGTTTTTTCTACGAGGATATTTCCTTTGTCACAATAGGCTTCAATGCCTTCCCAAATATCCTATGGTAGGTTCCATGAAAACAGTGTTAGCACACTGCTGAAACAAAAGGATCACATAACTCTGTGACATGAATTCACAAATCACAAAGAAATTTCTCAGAAAGCTTCTTTCTAGTTTCTATCTGAGGATATTTCCTTTGTAACCACAGACTTCAAAGCAATTCAAAATATCCCTTTGCAGATTCCCCAAAAACAGTGATATCAAACTGTTCCAAGAAAAGGGTTGTATAACTCTGTGAGATGAATTCACATGTCTCAAAGCATTTTCTTAGAAAGCTTCTTTGTAGTTTTTATCTGAGCATATTTCCTTTTTCACCAAAGGCCTGAACTCGATCCCAAATATCCCTTTGTAGGTTACCCAAAAACAATGTTAGCAAGCTGCTCCATGAAAAGAAAGTTGTTACTCTGTGAGATGAATGCACACATCACAAATAAGTTTCTCAGAATGCTTCTTCCTAGTTTTTATCTGAGGATATTTCCTTTGTCACCATATTCTTCAATGCCATCTAAATATCCCTTCTCAGATTCTGCAAAAACAGTGTTACCAAACTGTTCCATGAAAAGAATGGTGTAACTCTGTGAGATAAATTCATACATCACAAAGCTGTTTCTCAGAAACCTTCTTTCTAGTTTTTATGTGAGTATATTTCCTTTTCACCATGGGCCTCAATGTGCTCTCAAATATCCCTTCGCAGACCCCATGAAAACAGTTTTAGCAAACTGCTCCAAGAAATGAAAGTTGTTACTTTGTGAGATGAAAACACACATCACAAAGTAGTTTCTCGGAAAGTTTCTTTCTAGTGTTTATCTGAGGATGTTTCCTGTTTCACCATATTCCTCAATGTCCACCGAATATCCCATTGCAGATTCCACGAAAAAAGTGTTAGCAAATGTTGCAATGAAAAGAACAGTGTAACTCTGGGAGATGAATTCACACGTAGCAAAACAGTTTATCAGAAAGATTCTTTCTAGTTTTTATCTGAGGATATTTCCTTTTTTACCATAGGCCTCAATGAGCTACAAAATATCCCTTTGCGTATTCCATGAAAACAGTGATAGCAAACTGCTCCATTAAAAGAAACCTGTAAATCTGTAAGATGAATTCAGACATCACAAAGAACTTTCTCAGAAATTTTTTTCTAGATTTTATTTGAGGATATTTCCTTTGTCATGATAGGCTTCAATGTGATCCCAAATAACCCTTCTAGCAATCCCCAAAAGCAGTGCTACCAAACTGATCCATGAAAATAATCATGTAATTCTCTGAAATGAATGCACAAATCACAAAGAAGTTTGTCAGAAAGCTTCTTTCTAGTATTTGTTGGCAGATATTTCCTTTTTCATTATTGGCTTCAATGTTGTCCAAATATCCCTTCACAGATTACATGGAAACAGTGGCAGCAAACTGCTCCATGAAAGAAAATGTGTAAATTTTGAGATAAATTTACACATCCCAAGGAACTTTCTCAGAAAACTTCTTTGTAGTTTTTATTTGAGTATATTTCCTTTGTCACAATGAGCTTTAGTGTGCTCTGAAATATACCATTGCAGATTCCAAGAAAACAGTGTAAGCACACTGATCAATGAAAAGAACACTGTTATTCCGTGAGATGAATTCATCAATCACAAAGCAGCTTCTCAGAAAGATTCTTTTTTATTTTTATCTGAAGAAATTTCCTTTGTCACCATAGGCTTCAATGCCCTACCAAATATCCTGTTGCAGAATCCATGAAAATAGTGTTAGCAGACTTCTCCACGAAAAGAAAGGTGTTACTCTGTAAGATGAATACAAACATAACAAAGAAGTTTCTCAGAAAGATTCTTTCTGGTTTTTATCTGAAGATATTTCCTTTTTAACCATTGGTCTCAACTCGCTCCCAAATATTGCTTTGTAGATTAAACGAAAACAGAGTAAACAAACTGTTACATGAAAAGAAAGGTGTTACTCTGAGAGATGAATACACACACCGTGAATAAGTTTCCCAGGAAGAATCTTTCTACTTTTTATCTGATTACATTTCCTTTTTCACCATTGGCTTCAATGCGATGCAAAAAAACCCTTCTCAGATTCCCGAAAAACAGTGCTACCAAACTGCTCCATAAAAAAATGGTGTAATTCCGCATGTTCTCACTCATAGGTGGGAACTGAACAATGAGATCACTTGGACTCGGGAAGGGGAACATCACACACTGGGGCCTATCATGGGG
>NW_012117799.1:785328-823253 GCF_000951035.1 Colobus angolensis palliatus
GTAAGATGAATTCACACATCACAAAGCAGTTTCTCAGAAAGCTTCTTTCTAGTTTTTATATGAAGATATTTCTTTTTTCACTATATTCCTCAATGTGTTCCCAAATACGCCTTTGCAGATTCCATGAAAATAATGTTAGCAAACTGCTCAATGTAAAGAACTGTGTAACACTGTGAGATGCATTTACATTTCTAAAAGCAGCTTCTCAGAACGCTTTATCTGGTTTTTATCTCAGGATATTTAGTTTTTCACCGTAGGCCTCAATGTGCTGCCAAATAGCTCCTTGAAAACTACACGAAAACAATTTTAGCAAACTGCTCCAATGAAAGAAACTTGTAATTCTGTGAGACAAAATCACACATCACAAAGAACTTTCTCAGAAAGCTCCTTTCTAGATTTATTGAGGATATTTCCTTTTCAACATAAGCTTCAATAGAATCCAATTCACTAGTGGCCTCAAAGCGTACCCAAATATCCCTTTACAGATTGCATGAAAACAATGTTAGGAAAGTGATTCATGAAAAGGAATGTGTAACGCTGTGAGATGAATTCACACATCACAAAGAATTTCTCAGAAAGCTTCTTTCTAGTTTTTCTCTGAGGATATTTCATTTGCCACCGTAGACTTCAAAGCAATCCAAAATATACTTTCTCAGATTCCCCAGAAACAATCCTACCAATCTGATCCATGAAAAAAATCGTTTAGCACTGTTAGATGAATTAACACAAAACAAAGTGGTTTGTCACAATGCTTCTTTCTCGTTTTAATCTGAGGATATTTCATTTTTCACTCTTGGCCTTAAGGCACTACCAAATATCCCTTTGCAGATTCCATGAAGGCAGTGTTAGCAAAACACTCCGTGGAAAGATAGGTGTAATTCTGTGAGATGAATTCACACATCACAAGGAAGTTTCTCAGAAAGCTTCTTTCTAGTTTTTATCTGAGGATATTTCCTTTGTCATCTTAGGATTCAATGTGATGCAAAATAACTCCTCAGATTCCCCAAAAACAGTGCTACCAAACTGATACATGAAAGGACTCGTGTAGCTCTGTGAGATGAATTCACAAATCACATAGCACTTTCTCAGAACGTTTTTCCTAGTTTTTGCCTGAGGATATTTCTTAGTCATCATAAGCTTCAATGCAGATTGCAAGGAAACAGTGTTAGCAAACTGCTCAATGAAAAGCACAATGTAACTCTGTGAGCTGAATTCACACATCACAAAGCAGTTTCTCAGAAAGCTTCTTTTAGGTTTTTATCTGAGGATATTTCCTATGTCACCATAGGATTTAATGCCCTCCCAAATTGCCTATTACAGATTCCCCAAAAACAGTGTTATCAAACAGATCAATGAAAAGAAACGTGTAACTCTTTGACATGAATTCACACATCACAATCTACTTTCTCAGAAAAGTTCTTTCTGGTTTTATTCTGAGGATATTTCCTTTGTCAACACAGGCTTCAATGCAATTCAAAATATGCCTTCTCAGATTCCCCAAAAACAGTGTTACCAAATGATCCATGAAAAGAATCGTGCAAATCTGTGAGATGAATTAACACATCACAAAGCGGTTTCTCGGAATGCTTCTTTCTCGTTTTCATCTGAGGTCATTTCCTTTTTCACTCTAGGCCTCAATGCATTCACAAATATCCCATTGCAGATTACACATAAACAGTGTTAGAAAACTGCTCCATGAAAATAAAGGTGTAACTGTGTGAGATGAATTCACACATCAAAAAGAACTTTCTCAGAAAGCTTGTTTCTACTTTTTGTCTGAGGATATTTCCTTTGTCACCATAGGCTTCAATGCAATTCAAAATATCCCTTCTTATATTCCCCAAAAACAGTGCTACCAAACTGATCCATGAAAAGAATAGTGTAACACTATCAGATAAATTAACAAATCACAAAGCAGTTTCTCAGAAAGCTTCTTTCTGGTTATTATCTGAGCAAACTGCTCCATGAAAGCAAAGGTATAACTCTGTGAGATGAATTTCCACATCACAAGGAAGTTTCTCAGAAAACTTCTTTACAGTTTTTACCTCAGGATATTTCCTTTGTCACCATAGGCTTCAAAGTGATCCAAAATATCCCTTCTCAGATGCCCCAAAAACAGTGCTACCAAACTGATACATGAAAAGAATCATGTAACTCTTTGAGATGAACTAACACATCATACAGCAGTTTCTCAGAAAGCTTATTTCTAGTTTTTGTCTGAAGATATTTCAATTTTTACCATAGGCTTCAATGCACTCCAAAATATCCTATTGCAGATTCCATGTCAAAAGTGAAATCAAACTGCTCAATGAAACGAATGTTGTAGCTCTGTGAGATAAACTCCCACAACCCAAAGCAGTTTCTCAGAAAGCTTCTTTCTAGTTTTTTTCTGAGGATAATTCCTTTTTCACTATAGGCCACCATGCACTCCCAAATATCCCTTTGCAGATTCCATGAAAACAGTGGTAGCAAACTTCTCCACGAAAACATAGGTAACACTGTGAGATGAATTCTCACCTCGTAAAGAAGTTACTCAGAAAGCTTATTTTTAGTTTTTAAATGTGGATATTTCCTTTGTCACCTTGGGATTCAATGCAATCTAAAATATCCCTTCTAGGATTCCCAAAAAACAGTGCTTCCAAACTATTGCATGACAAGAATCATGTAACTCTGTGAGATGAATTCACAAATATCAAACTTCTTTCTCAGAAAGCTTCTGTCTAGTTTTTGTTTGAGGATATTTCCTTTGTCACCATAAGCTTCTGTGTGCTCTGATATATTCCTTTGCTGATTCCAAGAAAAGAGTGTTAGCTATCTGTGTAATAAAAAGAATGTGTAATTCCATGAGATGAATTCAAACATCACAAAGCAGTTTCTCAGAAAGTTTCTTTCTGAATTCTGTCTGAGGATATTTCCTTTTTCAACATAGGACTCAAGGTGCTCCCAAATATCCCTTTGCACATTCCAAGAAAACAGTGTAGGCAAACGGCTGAATGAAAAGGACAGTGTAACTATGTGAGATGAATTCACATATCACAAAGCTGTTTCTCAGAAAGCTGCTTTCTAGTATTTATCTGAGGATATTTCTCTTTTTACCATAGGCCTCAAAGTGCACCCAAATATCCCTTTGCAGATTCTATAAAAACAGTGTCACCAAACTGCTCCATGAAACGACAGTTGAAACTCTGTGTGATGAATTCTCATATCAAAAAGTACTTTCTCAGAAAGGATCTTTCTACTTTGTTTCGGAGGATATTTCCTTTGTCAGCATGGACTTCAACGTGATTCAAAATATCCCTTCTCCGATTCCCCCAAAAGCAGTGCTACCAAACTGCTCCATAAAAACTATCATGTAACCCTGAGAGATGAATTTTCCAATTATAAAGTGTATTCTCAGAAAGCTTTTCTCTAGTTATTTTTGAGGATATATCTTTTGTTACAATAATCTTCAAAGTGCTCCGAAATATCCCATTATAGATTCCAAGAAAACAGGGCTGGCAAACTTCTGATTGAAAAGAAGAGTGTAACTGTGTGAGTTGAATTCACACCTCACAAAACATTTTCTCAGGAAGTTTCTTTCCAGTTTATAGCTGATTGTATTTACTTTGTCACCATAGGTTCAAATGCAATTCAAAGTATCCCTTCTCAGATTCACTAAAAACAGTGCTACCAAACTGCTCCATGTAAAGAATAGTGTAACTGAGTTAGATGAATTAATATATCACAAGGTCGTTTCTCAGTAAGCTTCTTTGTAGTTTTTATCTGAGGATATTTCCTTTCTAACCATGAGATTCAATGGGCTCTGAAATATCAGATTGCAGATTCCAAGAAAGCAGAGTAAGCAAACTGCTCAATGCAAAGAACAGTGTAACTCTGTGAGATGAGCTCACACAACACATACAGTTTCTCAAAAGGCATCTTTCTAGTTTTTATGTGAGGATATTGTCTTTTTCACCCTAGACCTCAATGTGCTCTCAAATATCACTTTGCAGATCCCAGGAAAACAGTCTTACCAAACTGTTCCATGAAAAGAATCATGTATCTCTGCAAAATGAATTCACACATCACAAAGAATCTTCTCAGAAAGCTTCCTTCTGGTTTTTATTTGAGGATATTTCCTTTGTCACCATAAGCTTCAACGCACTCTGAAATATCCCATTGCCGACTCCAAGAAAACAGTGTTAGCAAACTGATGAATGAAAAGAACAGTGTAAATCTCTGAGATGAATTCACACATCACAAAGCACTTTCCCAGAAAGCTTATTTATAATTTTTTATGAGGCTATTTCCTTTTTCACCATAGGCATCAATGTGCTTCCAAATATCCCTGTTCTGATTCCACAAAAACTGTGTTAGCAAACTGCTCCATGGAAAGAGAAGTGTAACTCTTTGAGGTAAATTCACACATCACATAGAAGGGTTTCTGAAAGCTTCTGTCTAATTTTTATCTGATGATATATCCTTTGTCACCTTAGACATCTTTGGGATCCAAAGTATCCCATCTCGGATTCCCCAAAAACAGTGCTACCAAACTGTTCAGTGAAAAGAATGGTGTAACTCTCTGAGATAAACTCAGCATCACAAAGGAGTTTCTCAGAAAGATTCTGTCTAGTTTTTATCTGAGGATATTTCCTTCTTCACCATAAGCTTCAACGTTCTCTGAAATATCCCATTGCAGATTCCACGATAACAGTGTTAGCGAAAGCTGTACATCAGGGAGATGACTTCACACATCAGAAAGAACTTTCTCAGAAGGCTTCTTTCTAGTTTTTATCTGAGGATATTTTCTTTATTACCATAAGCTTCAATGCATTCTCAAATATCCCTTTGTAGATTACACGAAGACAGTGTTAGCAAACTGCTCCATGAAAGGAATGGTGTAACTCTGTGAGATGAACTCAGACATCACAAAGCAGTTTCTCAGAATTAGTTTATCTAGTTTTTATCTGAGGACATTTCCTTTTTCACTGTATTTCTCGCTGAGCTCCTGAATATCAAATTGCAGATTCTGCAAAAAAAGTGTTAACAAACTTCTCAATGAAAGCAAAGGTGTAACTATGTGCGATGAAATCACGCATCACAAAACAGTTTCACAGAAGGCTTCTTTTTGGTTTCTATCTGGCGATATTTCCTTTGTCACCATAAGCTTCAATGCAATCCAAATAATTATATTGCAGATTCCACAAAAACAGTGTTATCAAACCGCTCAATGAAAAGAACGGTGTAACTCTGTGAGATAAATTTACACATTGCAAAGCAGTTTCTCAGAAAGCTTCTCTCTAATTTTCATCTGGGGATATTTCCTTTTTCACTATAGGGCTCAATGTGCTTCCAAATATCCCTTTGCAGAATCCATGAAAACAGTGTTAGCATCCAAAATATCACTTCTCAGATTTCTCAAGAAAAGTGCTACCAAACTGATCCATTAAAAGAATGGTGGAACTCTGTGACATGAATTCACACATCACAAAACTATTTCTCAGAAAGATTCTTTCTTGTTTTTATATGGGGATATTTTCTTTTTCATCATTTTCCTCAACGTGATGTGGAATATCCCATTGCACATTCCGTGAGAAAAGCGTTAGCAAACATCTCAATGAAAAGAATGGTGTATCTCTGTGAGATCAATTCTCATACCACAAAGAAGTTTCCCAGAAAGTTTTCTTGTAGATTTTATCTGATGATATTTCCATTGTCAACGAAGGCTTCAATGAGATTCAAAATATCCCTTCTCAGATTCCCCAAAAACACTGCTACCAAACTGATCCTAGAAAAGGATCATGCAGCTAAGTGAGATGAATTAGCATATCAGAAAACAGTTTAACAGAAAGCTTCTTTCTAGTGTTTATATGAGGATATTTCCTTTATCACCATAGGCTTCAATGCACTCCAAAATATCCCATTGCAGATTCCAAGAAAACAGTGTTACCCAATGCCTCAATGAAAAGAACAGTGTAACTCAGTGAGATGAATTCACACATAACAGAGCACTTTCTCAGAAAGCTTTGTGAACATGCACTTCAATGCATTCCTAATATCCCTTTGCATATTGCACAAAAAATGTGTGAGCAAACTGCTCAATAAAAAAAAACGATGGAACACAGAGAGATGAATTCACACGTTATGAAACAGTTTCTCAGAAAGATTCTTTCTAGCTTTTATCTGAGGATATTTTCTTTTTCACCACATGCTTCAATCTGCTCCCAAATATCCCTTTGCAGACCCAACGAAAGCAGTGTTAGAAAACTGCTCCATGAAAAGAAAAGTGTAAATCTGTGAGATGAATTCACACATTACAAAGAAGTTTCTCTGAAAGCTTCTTTCTAGTTTTTATCTGAAGATATGTCCTTAGTGACCATAGACTTCAACACAATCCAAAATATCCCTTCTCAGATTCCCCAAAAACAGTGCTACCAAACTGCTACATGAAAAGAATCATGCAACTTTGTGAGATGAATTAACACATGACAAAGCTGTTTCTCAGAATGTTTATTTCTAGTGTTTATTTGAGGATATCTCCTTTGTCACTATAAATTTCAAGGCACTCTGAAATATCTCATTGCAGATTCTAAGACAACAGTGTTAGTAAACTGCTCAATGAAAAGAACAGTGTAACTCAGTGAGATGAATTCACACATCACAAAGCAGTTTCTTAGAAAGCTTCTTTCTAGTATTTATCTGAGGATACTTCCCTTTTCACTATATGCTTCAATAAGCTCCAAAATTTCCCTTTGCAAATTTCATGAAAATAGTGCTAGCAAGATGCTCCATGAAAAGAAAGGTGTCACTCTGTGAGATGAATTCACACATCACCAAAAACCTCCTCAGAAAGCTTCTTTCAAGTTTTTGTCTGTGGATATTTCCTTTGTCACCATAGGCTTCAATGCAATCCAAATTATCCCAACTCAGATTTCCCAAAAACAGTGCTGCAAAACAGATTCATGAAAAGAATCATGTAACTCCATGAGATGAATTAACACATCCAAAAGCGGTTTCTCACAAAATTTCTTTCTTGTTTTAATCTGAAGATATTTCCTTTTTCACTATAGGCCCCAATGCGTTCCCTAATATCCTTTTGCAGATTCCACGAATAGAGTGTTAGCAAACTGTTCCATGAAAAGAAAGTTGTAACTGTGTGAGATGAATTCAGACATCACAAAGAACTTTTTCAGAAAACTTTATAGCTTTTATTTTAGGATATTTCCTTTGTCACCATAGGCTTCAATGCAATTCAAAAAATCCCTTTTCAGTTTCCTCAAAAATAATGCTACCAAACTGCTCCATTGAAACCGTGGTGTAATTCTGTGAGATGAATGCACACATTAAAAGGTGTTTCTCAGATACTATCTTTCTAGTTTTTATGAGACGATATTTCCTTTTTCACCATAATTCTCAATGCACTCCCAAATTTCCCATTGCAGATTAAACGAAAAAACGTGTTAGTACATTTCTCAATGAAATGAGCGGTCTAAATCTGTGAGATGAATTCACACATCACAAAGCAGTTTCTCAGAAAGCTTCCTTTTTGGTGTTTATCTGAGGATATTTCCATTGTCACCATAGGCTTAAATGCATTCCCACGTATCCTATTACAGATTCCATGAAACCAGTGTTATCAGACTGCTCAATGAACAGAAGGGTGTAACTCTGTAAGATGAATTCACACATCACAAGGCAGTTTCTCAGAAAACTTCTTTCTAGTTATTATTGGAGAATAATTCCTTTTTCACCGTAGTCTTCAATGTGCTCCCAAATATCCCTTTGCATATTCCACAGAACCAATGTTACCAACAGTGTAACTCTGTGAGATGACTTCAAAGATCACAAAGCAGTTTCTCAGAAAGCTTCTGTCTACTTATTATCCGAGGATATTTCCTTTTTATCAATGCAATTCAAAATATCCCTTCTCAGATTCCCCAAAAACAGTGCTGAAAAACTGCTCTATAAAAAGAAAATTATATCTCCATGAGGTGAATTCACACTTCAGAAACAAGTTTCTCAGAAAGCTTCTTGCTAGTTTTTATCTGAGGATATATCCTTAGTCATCATAGACATCAATGTGATCCAAAATATCACTTCTCCAATTCCCCAAAAACAGTGCTACCAAACAGCTCCATGAAATGAATCGTGAACTCTGTGAGATGAATTAGCATATCACAAAGCTGTTTCTGTGAACGCTTCTTTCCATTTCTTATGAGGATATTTCCTTTGTCAACTTAAGATACAATGTGCTCTGAAATATCCCATTGCAGATTCCAAGAAAACAGTGTTAACAAACTTCTCAATGAAAAGATCAGTGTAACTCTGTTAGATGAATTCACACATCACAAACAGCTTTTCAGAAGGCTTCTTCCTGTTTTTATATGAGGATATTTCCCTTTTTACTATATGTCTCAATACACTCCCAAATATTCCTTTGCAGATTCCATGAAAACAATGTCATCAAGATGCTCCATAAAAGAAAGGTGTAACTCCATGAGATGGTTTCAAACATCTCAAAGAACTTCATCAGAAAGTCTCTTTCTAATTTTTTCTGAGAACATTTCCTTTGTAGACATAGCCTTCAATGCAATCCAAAATATTCCTTCTCAGATTCCTGAAAATTCGTGCTACTAAACTGATCAATGAAAGGAATCATGTAACTGTGAGATGAATTAGCACCTCATAAAACTGTTACTCAGAAAACTTCTTTCTCAATTTTATCTGAGGATATTTCCTTTATAACCATAGTCTTCCAAGCGCCCCCAAGTATCCCTTTGCAGACTCCATGAAAAGAGTGTTTGCAAACTACTCCAAGAAAAGAAAGATGTAATTCTGTGGGAAGAATTCACAGATCACAAATAACTTTCTCAGACAGCTTTCTTCTAGTTTTTAACTGAGGATATCTCCTTTGTCACCATAGGCTTAAATGTGATCCAATATATCCCTTCTCAGATTCCCCAAAAACAATGCTACCAAACTGATCCATGAAAACAGTCCTGTAACTCTGTTGGATGAACTAACTCATAACAAAGTGGTGTCTTAGAAAGCTTCTTTCTAGTTTTTCTATGAGGATATTTCCTTTGTCACCATAGGCTTCAATGTGCTCTGAAATATCCTATTTCAGATTCCACAAAAACAGTGTTATCACACTTCTCAATGAAAAAAACGGTGTACCTCTGTGTGATGAATTCACACAACACAAAGCTGTTTCTCAGAAAGCTTCTTCCTAGTTTTCATCTGAGGATGTTTCCTTTTTCACTATAGGCCTCATTACTCTCCCAAATGTCCCTTTGCAGATTCCACAAAAACAGTGGTAGCATACTGCTCCATGAAAAGAAATGCATACCTCTGCGAGATGAATTCACAAGTTACAAGGAACTTTCTCAGAAACCTTCTGTCTAGTTTTTATGTGAGAATATTCTCCTTTTCACTATAAGCCTCAATGTGCTCCCAAATATCCCTGTGCAGATTCCACAAAAAAAGTTAGCAAACTGCTCCATGAAAAGAAAGCTGTAACTCTGTGAAATGAATTAACACATGACAAATCGGTATCTAAGAATTCTTCCCCCCTGGTTTTTATATGAGGATACTTCCTGTGTCACCTTAGGCCTTATAGCTCTCCCAAGTTTCCATTTGGAGATTTCACGAAAACAGTGTATGCAAATTCTTCATGAACAGAAAGATAAACCTCTATGAGATTAATTCACACATCACAAGGAACTTTCTCAGAAAACTTCTCCTAGTTTTTATCTTAGATTTTTTCTTTTGTCACCATAGACTTCATTGTGATCAAAAATATCCCTTCTCAGAGTCCCCAAAAACAGTGCTACCAAACTGTTTCATGAAAGAATCGTGTAACTCTGTGAGATGAATTAAAAAATCGCAAAGTAGTTTCTCACAAAGCTTCTTTCTTGTTTTTGTCTGAAGATATTTCCTTTGTCACTATAAGCTTTAATGCGTTCTGAAATATCTCAGTTCAGATTCCCAGAAAACAGTCTTGGTGAACTGCTCAATGAAAATAGTAGTATAACTCTGTGAGATGAGCTCACACATCATGAAGCAGTTTCTCAGAAAGATTCTTTATAGTTTTTATCTAAGGATATTTCCTTTGTCACCATAGGCTTCGATGCAACACAAAATATCCCTTCTCAGAATTCCCCAAAACACTGCTACCAAACTGATCCATGAAAAGGATCATGTAACTCTGTGGGATGAATTCATACATCACAAAGCGGTTCCTCAGAAAGCTTCTTTCTACTTCTTATACGAGGATATTTCCTTTGTCATCCTATGCTTAAATCTACTCTGAAATAACCAATTGCAGATTCCAAGAAAACCGTGTTAGAAAACTGCTCAATGAAAAGAACAGTTTATATCTGTAAGATGAATTCACACATCACAAAGCAGTTTGTCAGAATGCTTCTTTCTAGTTTTTATCTGAGGGTATTTCCTTTTTCACCATAGGTTTCAATATGATCCAAAATATCCCTTCTCAGATTCCCAAAAACACTGCTACCAAATTGACACATGAAACGAATGGTGTAATTCTGTGAGATGAATTCATAAATCTCAAAGCAGTTTCACAGAATGCTTCTCTCTCGTTTTTTCCTGAGGATATTTCCTTTGTCTCTATAAGCTTCGATGTACTCTGAAGTATCCCATTGCAGATTCCAAGAAAACAGAGTCAGCAAACTGCTCCATGTAAAGAAAGGTGTAACTCTGTCATACGAATTCACACATCACAAGGAAATTTCTCAGAAAGGTTCTTTCTAGCTTTTGTCTTAGTATATTTCCTTTGTCACCACAGGCATCAAGGTGATCCAAAATATTCCTTCTCAGATTCGCCATAAACTGTGCTACCAAACTTCTCCATGAAAAGAATCGTGTAAAGCTGTGAGATGAATTAGCACATCATGGCGTTTTTTCAGATTGCTTCTCTCTGGTTTCTATATGAGGCTATTTCCTTTTCTACCATAGACTTCAATGTGCTCCCAAATATTCCGTCTCAGACACAACAAAAACAGTGATGCCTAAGTGCTCTCTTAACATAAATGTTTAGCTCTATGTAATGAATGCACACATCACAAAGAGTTTCTCAGAAAGCTTCTCTCCAGTTGTTACCTGAAGCATTTTCTTTTTTCACCTTATGCCTCTATGCGCTCCCAAATATCCCTCTGCAGATTCCACAGAAACATTGCTACCACACTGCATAAAGAATAGAAAGGTTTAACTCGGTGAGGTAAATTCACACATCACAAAGCAGTTTCTCAGGAAGCTTCTTTCTAGGTTTTATCTGAGGATATTTCCTTTTCCACCATAGGCTTCCAAGTGCTCCCAAATATCCCTTCTAAGACACCACAAAAAAAATGATACCAAAGTGTTCCCTAAAGAGAAACGTTTATCTCCATCAGATGAATGCACACATCACAAAGGAATTTCTCAGAAAGCTTCTCTCCAGTTTTTACCTGAAGATATTTCCTCTTTTGCCATTAGTCTCTATGGGCTCCTGACTATCCCTTTGCAGATTCCAAAAATACAGTTATACCAAAATGCTCAACGAAAAGAAAGGTGTAACTCTGTGAGGTGAATTCACCCATCAAAAAGTAGTTTTTCAGAAAACTTCTTTCTAGTTAAAATCTGGGGATATTTCCTTTTTCACCATACTTTTCAATGCGCGCCCAAATATCTCCTCTCAGATTCCACAAAAACAGTAATGCCAAACTGCTCAATCAACAAGAAGTTCAAATTCTGTGAGATGAATACAAAGATCACAAAACCGTTTCATAAAATACGTCTCTCCAGTTTTATCTGAAGTTGTCTCCTTTTTATCTTTAGGCCTCTAGGAGCTCCAGAATATCCCTTTTCATATTCCACAAATACAATGCTACTAAACTGCTCAAAAAAAACCCGGTGTACCTCAGTGTGATGAATTCACCCATCACAAAGAAATTTATCAGAAGTCTTCTTTCTAGTTTTTTTCTCTGGATATTTATTTTTCCACCAACAGTGTTCATGCATTCCCAAATATCCCTTCTCAGACACCACAAAGACACTGGTACCAAACTGAACCATGAAAAGAATCATGGAAGTCTGTGAGATGAATTAACGTATCACAAAGCACTTTCATGGAAAGCTTCTTTCTAATTTTTATCTCAGAATATTTTCTTTGTCACCATTGGCTTCAAAGTGATCCAAAATATCCTCTCTCAGATTCCACAAAAACAGTGCTAACAAACTGATCCATGAAAAGCATCGTGCTATGCTGTTAGATGAATTAACACTTCACAAAGCAATGTATCAGAAAGTCTCTTTCTAGTTTTTATAGGAGGATACTTCCAATGTCACCGTAGGCTTCAATGGGGTCCGAAATATCACATAGCATATTGCAAGAAAAGAGCGATAGCAAACTGCTCAATGAAAGGAACAGTTTAACTCTGTGGTATGAATTCATACATCACTAAGGAGTTTCACAGAAGGTTTCTTTCTAATTTTTATCTGAGGATATTTCCTTTACACCATATATTTCAATTTAATTCATAATATGGCTTCTCAGACCCCCAAAAACAGTGCTACCAAATAACTCCATAAAAACTGTGGTGTAACTCTGAGAGATGAATTCACACATCTCAAAGCCGTATCTCAGAAAGCTTCTTTCTAATTTTTCACAGAGTTTATATTTTTTTCACCATAATCCTCAATGCTCTATGGAATACCCCAATGCAGTTTCCATGGAAAAAGTGTTGGCAAACTTCTCAAAGAAAAGAAAGGTGTAACTCTCTGAGGTGAATTCACACATCCGAAAGCAGTTTCACAGAAAGCTTCTTTATGGTTTTCATCTGAGGATAATTCCTTTGTCACCATAGGCTTCGAAGTACTCCCAAATATCCTATTGCAGATTCCATGAAAACAGTGCTATCAATCTGCTCAGAGAAAAGAATGGCATGTCTCTGTAAGAGAAATTCACACATCACAAAGCAGTTTCTCAAAAAGCTTCTTTCTAGTTTTAATCTGAGGATATTTCCTTGTTTACTATAGACCTGAATGTCCTCCAAAATATCCCTTTGCAGAATCCACAAAAATGGTGTTAGCAAATTTCTTCATGAAAAGAAAGGTGTAAATTTGTGAGATGAATTCAAACATATGAAAGAACTTTCTCAGAAAGCTTCTTTCAAGTTTTATCTGAGGTTATTTCCTTTGACACCATAGGCTTCAATGCAATCATAAATATCCCTTCTCAGATTCCCCAAAAACACTGGTGCCAAACTGAATTATGAAAAGAGTCGTATAACTCTGTGAATTCAATTAACACATCACAACGCAGTTTCCCAGAAAGCTTCTTTCTAGTTTTTATATGAGGATAATTACTTTGTCATGGTAATTTTCAATGTGCTCCAAAATATTCCACTGCAGATTCCAATAAAACACTGTTAGCAAACTGCTCAATTAAAAGAACAGTGTAACTCTCTAAGGTGAATTCACACATCATGAAGTAGTTTCTCAGAAACAGTCTTTCTAGTTTTTATCTGAGGATATTTCCTTTTTCACCATAGGCCTCAATTCACTCCCAAATATCCATTTGCAAATTCCATGAAAACAGTGTTAGCAAACTACTCCATGAAGAGAAAGGTGTAACTCTGTGAGATGAATTCACATAGCACAAAAAACTTTCTCAGAAAGCTTCTTTCAAGTTTTTATATGAGGATATTTCATTTGTCACTATATGCTTCAATACAAACCGAAGTATCCCTTCTCAGATTCCCCAAAAACAGTGATACCAAGCTGATCCATGAAAAGAATCATGTAACTCCATGAGATGATTTCACACACCACAAAACAGTTTCCCAGAAAGCTTCTTTTTGCTTTTTGTCTGAGGATATTTCCTTTGTCACCATATGTTTCAAACCACTCCCAAATATCATAAGGCAGATTCCATGAAAACAATGTTAGGAATTTGATCCAAGAAAGGAATCATGTAACTCTTTGAGATGAATTCACAAATCACAAAGCAGTTTCTCAGAAAGCTTCTGTCCACTTTTTATGTGAGGGTATTTCCTTTTTCACCATATGCTTCAACGTGATCCAAAATATCCCTTAAGAGATTCTCCAAAAACAGTGCTATCAACATGTTGCATGAAAAGAGTGTTGTAACTCTGTGAGATGAATTCACACATCACAAAGCTGTTTCTCAGAAAGATTATTTTTAGTTTTAATCTAAATACATTTCTTTTTCACCACATTCCTCAATGCTTTCCAGAATGTCCCATTTCAGACTCCATGAGTAACGTGTTAGGACACCTCTCAATGAAAAGAATGGTGTAATGCAGTGAGATGAATTCACACACCACAGAGAGCTTTCTCAGAACGCTTCTTTTTGCCTTTTATCTGAGGATATTTCTTTTGTCACCATAGGCTTCAACGTGCTCCCAAATATCCTATTGCATATTCCACGAAAACAGTGTTATCAAACTGCTTAATGAAAGGTACAGTGTAATTCTGTAAGATGAATTCACACATCACAAAGCAGTTTCTCAGAAAGCTTCTTTCTAGTTTTTATCTGAGGATATTACCTTTCTCACTAAAGGTCTAAATTCACTCCCAAATATCTCTTTGCAGATTACATGAAAAGAGTGTTAGCACACTGCTCCATGAAAAGAAAGGTGCAAATCTGTGGGATGAATTCACACATCACAAGGAAATTTCTCAGAAAGGTTCTTTCTAGTTTTTTTCTGAGAATATTTTCTTGTTAACCATAGGCCTCAAAGCGCTCGTGAATATCCCTTTGCAGATTCCATGAAAATAGTGTTAACGAGCTGCTCCACGAAATCAAAGGTGTAAATCTGTGAGATGAATTTACACATCACAAGAGCATTTCTCAGAAATCTTCTTTTCGGTTTATCTATGAGGATATTTCCTTTGTCACCTTAGGCTTCAATGCATTGCCAAATATCCTATTTCAGATTCCACAAAAACAGTGCTAGCACACTGTCAAAAGAAAAGAATCATGTAACTCTGTGAGGTAAATTCACATATCACAAAGAACTTTCTCAGAAAACTACTTTCTAGTATCTATCTGAGGATATTTCCTTTGTAACCATAGGCTTCAATGCAATTCAAAATATCCATTCTCAGATTCCCCAGAAACAGTGATACCGAATGCTCCATGAAAAGGGTTGAGTAATTCTGTGAGAAGAATTCACACATCACAAAGCAGTTTCTCTGAAAGCTTCCATCTAGTTTTTATCTGAGGATATTTAGTTTTTCACCATTGGTCAGAACCTGCTCCCAAATATCCATTTGCAGATTCCATGAAAACAATGTTAGCAAACTTCTCCATGAAAGAAAGTTGTTACTGTGTGAGATGAATACACACATCACAAAGAAGTTTCTCAGAAAGCTTCTTTCTAGTTTTTATCTGAGGATATTTACTTTGTGAACATAGGCTTCAATGCAATCCAAAATATCCCTTCTCAGATCCCCCAAAAACTGTGCTACAAACTGATCCATGAAAAGAACCATATAACTCTGTGAGATGAATTAACACATCACAAACCGATTTCTCAGAAACCTTATTTCTACTTCTACTGTGAGCATATTTCCTATGACACCATGAGCTTCCATGATCTGTGAGAAATCCCGTTGCATTTCCATAGAAAACAGTGTTACAAACTGCTCAATAAAAACGACAGTGAAACACTCTGAAATGAATTCACACATCACAAAACAGTTTCTCAGAAAGCTTCTTTATAGTATTTCTCTGTGGATATTTCCTTTGTCACCATAGGCTTCAACGCACTCCCAAATATCCTGTTGGATATTCCATGAAAACAGTGTTAGTAAAGTGCTCCCTGAAAAGAAATGTGTAACATTTTGAGATGAATTCATACATCACAAAGGAGTTTCTCTAAAAGCTTCTCTCCAGGTTTTACCTGAAGGTATTTTCTTTTCACCATTTTACTCTATGCACTCCTGAGTATCTCTTTGAAGATTCCAAAAAAGCGGTGTTACCCATCTGCTCAATTAAAAGAAAGGTGTAACTCTGTGAGATGAATTCACTCATCACAAATCAGTTTCTCAGAAATCTTCTTTGTAGTTTAAATCTGAGGATATTTCCTTCTTCACCATAGGCATCAATATGCCCCCAAATAACTCCTCTCAGATACCACTAAAACAGTGATTATGAACTACTCAATCAGCAAAAAGATTAAATTCTATGAGATGAATACACACATCATAAAACCATTTCTCGAAGAGCTTCTCTCCAGTTTTCATCTGAAGTTTTTTTCTTTTTCACCATAGGCCTCTATGAGCTCCCGAATATCCCTTTACAGATTCCGTAAAAACAGTGCTACGAAACTGCTCAAAGAAAATAAATGTGTAATTCTGTGTGACGAGTTCACCAATCCCAAAGAAATTTCTCAGAAAGCTTCTTTCTAGTTTTTATCTCAGGATATTCACTTTGTCACCATAAGCTTCGATTCACTCAGAAATATCAGATTTCAGATTCAAAGAAAACAGTGTAAGTAAACTGCTCAATGCAAAAAACAGTGTAACTCTGTGAGATTAATTCACACATCACAAAGCAGTTTCTCAGAGACCTTTTTTCTAGTTTTCATCTCAGGATATGGTTTTTTTACCATATTCCTCAAGGCACACCTGAATATCCAAATTCAGATTAAACAAAAATAGTGTTAGCAAACTTCTCAATGAAAAGGATGTTACTCGGTGAGATGAATTCACACATCACAAAGCAGTTTCACAGAAAGCTTGTTTTTGATTTTTATCTGAGGATACTTCCTTTGTCACCATAGGCTTTAATGCCCTCTCAAATACCCTATGGCAGATAGCACAAAATCAGTGTTATCAAACTGCTCAATGAAAAGAATGGTGTAACTTTGTCAGGTCAATTCACATATCACAAACTGTATGTCAGAAAACTTCCTTCTAGTTTTTACATGAGGATATTTACTTTCTCACTATAGGCCTCAATGCACTCCAGAATGTCCCATTGCAGATTATATGAAAACAGTGTTAACAAAATGTCCTATGAAAAGCAAGGGGTGACATTTTGAGACAAATTCACACATCACAAAGAACTTTCTCAGAAAGCTTCTTTCTAGTTTTTATCTCAGGATATTTCCTTTTCCACCATTGGCTTCCATGCTCTCCCAAATATCCCTTTGCAGATTCCACGAAAACAGTGTTAGCAAACTGCTCCATGAAAGGAAATGTGTAACTCTGTGAGATGACATCACACATAACAAAGAGCTTTCTCAGAAAGTTTCAATCTAGTTTTTAATCTGAGGATATTTCCTCTGTCACCATAGGCTTCAATGTGATCCAAAATATCCCTTCTCACATTCCCCAAATATTGTGCTACCAAAATGCTCCATGAATAAAATCGTGTAAGTCAATGAGATGAATTCACACATTACAAAACAGTTTCTCAGAAAGCTTCTTTGTATTTAATACCTGAGGGTATTTCCTTTTTCACTAAAATACTCAATGCTCTCCCAAATATCCCTTTGCAGATTCCACGAAAGCAGTGTTAGCAAACTCCTGCATGAAAATAAAGGTGTAACTCTGTGAGATGAACTCACACATCACAGAGAACTTTATCAGAAAGCTTCTTTCTAGCTTTTATATGAGGATAATTCCTTTTTCACAAAGGCTTCAATGTGATACCAAATATCCTATTGCAGATTCCTCAAAAACTGAAATCAAACTGGTCAATGAAAAAAATGGTGTAGCACTGTAAGATAAATTCACACATCACAAAGCAGCTTTGTCAGAAAGCTTCTTTCTATTTTTTATCTGAGTTTTCCCTTTGCCACCATAGGCTTCAATGCGATCCAAAATATCCCTTCTCAGATTCCCCAAAAACAGTGCTACCAAACAGCTCCATGAAAACGGTGGTGTAACTCTGTGAGATGAATTCACAAATCACAAAGCAGTTTCTCATAAAGCTTCTTACTAATTTTTGTCTGAGGATATTTCCTTTGTCACCATAAGCTTCAATGGTCTCTATAATATTCCATTGCAGATTCCAACAAAACAGAGTTAGCAAACTCCTCAACAAAAAGAACAGTGTAACTCTGTGAGATGAACTCATACATCAAAAAGAAGTTTCTCAGAGAGCTTCTTTTGTGTGTTTATTTGGGGGTATTTGGTGTTTCCCTACAGGCCAGAATGCACTCCGAAAAATCCCTTTGAAGATTCGGTGGAAAGAGAGTTAACAAACTGTACCATGGAAAGAATGGTATAACTTGTGAGATGAATTCAAACATCACAGAGAGCTTTCTCAGAAATCTTCTATCTAATTTTTATCTGTGGATATGGCCTTTGTCACCCTAGATTTTAATGCTACCCAAAATATTCCTTCTCAGAATCCCCAAAAACAGTGCTACGAAACTGACCCATGAAAAGAGTCATGTAATTCAGTGAGATGAATTAACACAGCATAAAGCAGTATCTGAGAAAGCTTACTTCTAGTTTTTATCAGAGGTTATTTCCTTTGTCACTATAACGTTCAATGTGCTGTGAAATAACCATTGCAGATTCCAAGAAAACAATGCTAGAAAACTGCTTGATGAAAAGGAAAGTGTAACTCTGTGAGATGAATTCACACATCACAAAGCACTTTCTGAGAAAGCATTTTTCTTGTTTTAATCAGAAGATATTTCCTTTCTCACCGTAGGGCTCAGTGCGCTCCCAATTATCCCTTTGCAGATTCCATGATAACAGTGTTAGCAAACTGCTCCATGAAAATAAAGGCGTAACTCTGTGAGATGAATTCACACATCACAAAGAAGTTTCTCAGAAAGCTTCTCTCCAGTTGTAGTCTGAGGATATTTCCTTTGACCCCATGGGCTTCAATGGGATCCAAAATATCCCTTCTCTGATTCCCCAAAAACAGGGCTACCAAGCTGCTCCATGAATAGAAAGATGTAATTCAGTGAGATGAATTCAGAAATCACAAAATAGTTCCCCAGAAGGCTTCTTTCTATATTTTGTCTGAGGATATTTTGTATGTCACAATAAGCTTCAATGAGCTCCAAAATATCCCACTGCAGATTCCAAGAAAACAGTGTTAGAAGACTAGTCAATGAAAAGAACAGTGTAACCCTGTGGGATGAATTCACACATCACAAAGCAGTTTCCCACAAAGCTTCTTTCTAGTTTTTGTCTGAGGATATTTCCTTTGTCACTGTAGGCTTCATTGCAATCCATAATATCCCTTCTCAGATTCCCCAATAGCAGTGCTAACAAACTGATCCATGAAACAATCGTGTAACACTGTGAGATGAAATAACACATCACAAAGTGATTTATCAGAAAGTTTCTAGTTTTTATATTAGGATATTTCCTTTGTCATCTTAAGCTTCAATGTGCTCCAAAATATCCCATGGGATATCCCAGAAAAACTGTTTTAGCAAACTGCTCAATGAAAAGTACAGTGTAACTCTATGACATGAATTCACACATCACAAAGCAGCTTCTCAGAAAGCTTCTTTCTAGTTTCTGTCTGAGGATATTTCCTTTTTCACCCTAAGCTTCAATGCACTAAGAAATATGCCACTGCACATTCCTAGAAAACAGTGTTAGCAAACTACTCCATGAAAAGAACAGTGTAGCTCTGTGCATTGAATTCAAACATCACAAAGCTGATTCTCAGAAAGCTTCTTTCTAATTTTTCTATGAGGGTATTTTGTTTTTCACTGAAGACGTGAAGGCACTCCCAAAGATCCCTTTGCAGATTGCATGAAAAGGGTGTTAGCAAACAACTCCATGAAAAGAAAGGTGTAACTCTGTGAGATGAACTCAGACATCACCAAGAACTTTCTCAGAAAGTTTCTTTCTACTTTTTTTTTTTTTTTGAGACGGAGTCTCGCTCTGTCGCCCAGGCTAGAGTGCAGTGGCCAGATCTCAGCTCACTGCAAGCCCCGCCTCCCGGGTTTATGCCATTCTCCTGCCTCAGCCTCCTGAGTAGCTGGGACTACAGGCGCCCACCACCTCGCCCGGCTCATTTTTTGTAGTTTTTAGTAGAGACGGGGTTTCACTGTGTTAGCCAGGATGGTCTCGATCTCCTGACCTCGTGATCCGCCCGTCTCAGCCTCCCAAAGTGCTGGGATTACAGGCTTGAGCCACCGCACCCGGCCTTTCTTTCTACTTTTATCTGAGCATAATTCCTTTCTCACCATATTTTTTCACAATAAGCTTCAATGTGCTCCAAAATATCCCATTATAGATTCAAAGAAAACAGTGTTATCAAACTGCTCACTGAAAAGAATCATGTAACTCTATGAGTTGAATTCACACATCACAAATCTGTTACTCAGAAAGTTTCTTTTTGGTTTTCTATGAGGATATTTCTGTCACGATAGACTTCAATGCACTCCCAAATATCCTATCACAGACCCCACGAAAACAGTGTTATAAAATGTGTCAAAAAAAAGAACAGTGAAACACTGTGAAATGAATTCACACATCCAAAAGCAGTGTCCTAGAAACCTTCTTTCTAGTTTTTGTCTGAGGTTATTTCCTTTATTACCATAGGCTCAATGCACTCCATATATCTCTTTGCAGATTCCATGAAAACAGTGTTAGAAAACTGCTCCATGAAAAGAAATATGTAAGTCTGTGAGATGAACTCACACATGAAAAAGAACTTTCACAGAAAACTTCTTTCTAGTTTTTGTCTGAGGATATTTCCTTTGTCAACTTAGGCTTCCATGCAATACAAAATATCCCTTCTCAGATTACCCAAAAACAGTGCTACCAAACTGCTCCATGAAAAGATTCGTGTAACTCTATGAGATGAATTCACAAATCACAAAGTAGTTTCTCAGAAAGTTTCTTTCTAGTTTTTGTTTCAGAATATTTCCTTTGTCAACATAAGCTTCAATATGCTCCAAAATATCACATTACAGTTTCCAAGAAAACAATGTTGGCAACCTGCTCATTGAAGAGACGAGTGTAACTCTGAGAGATCAATCCACAAATCACAAAATAGTTTCTCAGAAAACTTCTTTCTAGTTTTTGTCTGAATATATTTCCTTTGTCACCATAAGCTTCAATCCACTCTGAAATATCCAATTGCAGATTCCAAGGAAATAGTGTTAGCAAACAGTTCAATGAAAACAACATTGTAACTCTCTGAGATGAATTCACACATCACAAAGCAGTTTCTCGGAAAGATTCTTTCCTTTTATTTATGTGAGGAAATTTCCTTTTTCACCCATGGGCCCAATGCACTCCAAATATCCCTTTACATATTCTATGAAAGCAGTGTTAGCTATCTGATCTGTGAAAATATCCTGAAAAGAACAGTGTAACTCTGTGAGATGAATTCACACATCACAAATAATTTTCTTAGAAAGCTTCTTCCTACTTTTTATCTGAGGACATTTCCTTTGTCACCATAGGCTTCAAGGTGATCTGAAATATCCCTTCTCAGATTCCCCCAAAACAGTGCTACCAAACTGTTCCATGTAAAGAAAGGTGTAACTCTGCGAGGTGAATTCACAAATCAGAAAACAGTTTCTGAGAAAGCTTCTTTCTAGTTTTTGACTGGGGATATTATCTTTGTCAATAAAAGCTTCAATACCCTCTGAAACCTCCCATTGCGGATTTCAAGAAAACAGTGTTAGCAAGCTGCAGAATGAGAAGAACAATGTTACTCTGTGAGATGAATTCACACATCAGAAAGCATTTTCTCAGAAGGGTTTCTTTTGGTTTTTATCTGAGGATATATTGTTTGTCACTAAAGGCTTCAATACATTCCCAAATATCCTGTTGCAGATTCCATGAAAACAGTGCTATCATACTGTTCCATGAAAAGAATGGTGTAACTCAGTGAGTTGAATTTACACATTGCAGAGCAGTTTCTCATAAAACTGCTTTCCAGTTTTTATTTGGGGATATTTCCTTTTTCACTATAGGCCTCAATGTGTTTCCAAATATCCCTTTGAGGATTCCACGAAAGCTGTTGGCAAACTGCTCAATGAAAAGAACAGTGTAACTCTGTGTGGTAAATTGACACAGCACAAATCAGTTTCTCAGAAAGCTTCTTTCTAGTTTTTATCTGAGGATATTTCCTTTTCACCATAGGCCTCAATGCGCTTGTGAGTATCCCCTTGAAGATTCCACGAAAATCGTGTTAGTAATCTGTTCTATGAAAAGAAAGGTGTAAATTTGTGAAATGAATTCACCCATCATGAAGCAGTTTCTCAGATAGCTTCTTTTCAGTTTTTCACTGAGGATATTTCCTTTTTCTCCATAGGCTTCAAGGCACCCACAAATATCCAATTTCTACCATACTGCTCCATGAAAAGAATGGTGTAACTCTGTGAACTGAATCCAAATATCACAAAGTTGTTTCCCAGAAAGCTTCTTACTGGTTTTTATCCGAGGATATTTCCTTTTTCACCACATTCCTCAATGGGCTCCCGAATATACCATTGTAGATTCCAGGAAAACAGTGTTATCAAACTGCTACAGGAAAAGAAATGTGTACCTCTGTGAGATGAATTCACACATCACAAAGTATTTTCTCAGAAAGTGTCTTTCTAGTTTTTATCTGAAAATATTTCCTTTGTCACCATAGGCTTCCTTTCTATCCAAAATATCCCTTCTCAGATTCCTCAAAAACAGTGCTACCTAACTGCTCCATGAATAGTGTCATGTAATTCTGTGAGATGAATTCACAAATCACAAAGCAGTTTCTCAGATTACTTCTTTCTAGTTTTTGTTGGCGAATATTTCCTTTTTCACCATAGGCCTCAATAAGCTCATTGATATCCCTTTGCAGATTCCACAAAAATAGTGTTAGGAAACTGCTCCATGTAAAGAAAGATGTATTTTGTGAGGTGAATTCACACATCACAAAGCAGTTTCTCAGAAAGTTTCTTTTTTTTTTATCTGAGGATATTTCCATTGTCACCATAGGCTTCAATACACTTCCAAATATTTTATTGCAGATTCCCCAAGAACAGTGTTACCATACTGCTGCATGAAAAAATGGTGTAACTCTGTGAAATGAACTCAGATATCAAAAAGCTGTTTCTCAGTAAGCTTCTTACTAGTTTTTACATGAGGATATTTCCTTTTTCACCATGTTCCTCTATGTGCTCATGAATATCCCAATGCAGATTCCACGAGAAAAGTGTTAGAAAACTTCTCAATGAAAAGAATGTTATAATATTGTGAGATGAATTCACACATCCCAAAGTGTTTCCCAGAAACAGGCCCATAAAGAGAAAGGTGTAACTCTGTGAGACGCATTCACACACCACAAAGAAGTTTCTCAGAAAGCTTCTTTCCAGTTTTTATCTGAGGATAGTTCCTTAGTCTCCATAGGCTTCAATGTGAACCAAAATATCCCTTCTCAGATTCCCCAAAAACGGTGCTACCAAAGTGATCCATGAAAAGTATAATGTAGCACTGTGAGATGAATCAATTCATCACAAAGCAATTTCTCAGAAAGCTTCTTTCTAGTTTTTAAATGAGGATATTTTCCTTTTCACCATAAGCTTCCATGTGCTCCAGTGTATCCCATTGCAGATTCCAAGAAAACAGTGTTAGCAAACTGCTCAATGAAAAGAAAGGTGTAACTCTGTGAAGTGAATTCACACAACACAAAGAACTTTCTCAGAAAGCTTCTTTCTAGTTATTATATGAAGATATTTCCTTTGTCACCAAGGGCTTCATGGCCATCCAAAATATCCCTTCTCAGATTGCCCAAAAACAGTGCTTTCAAACTGCTCCATGAAAAGAATCATGTTACTATATGAAATGAATTCACACATCACAAGGCAGTTTCTCAGAAAGCTTCTTTTTTGCTTTTTTCAGTGGATATTTCCTTTGTCACCATAAGCTTCATGTGCTCCAAAATATCCCATTGCAGATTCCAAGAAAACAGTATGAGAAAACTGCTCAATGAAAAGAACAGTGTATATCTGTAAGATGAGTTCACACATGATAAAGCAGTTTATCACAAAGCATCTTTTTGATTTTTATCTGATTATACTTTCTTTGTCAACATTGTCTTCAATGCACTCCCAAATATCTTATTGCAGATTCCATGAAAACAGTGTTAGCAAACTTCTCAATGAAAAGAATGGTGTAACACTTTGAGATGAATTCACACACCACAAAGAATTTCTCAGAAATCATCTTCCTAGTGTTTATCTGAGTATATTTCCTTTGTCACCATAGGCTTCAGTATGATTCAAAATATCGCTTCTCAGGTTCCCCTAAAACAGTGCTACCAAACTGATCCATGAAAACAATGGTGTAACAGTGTGAGATGAATTAATACGTAAAAAAGTGGTTTCTCTGAAAGCTTCTTTCTATTCTAGTTTTTATATGAAGGTATTTCTTTTGTCACCATAAGCTTCAATGTGCTGTAAAGTATTCAATTGCAGATTCCAAGAAAACAGTGTTAACAGACTGCTAAATGAAAAGGACATTATAACTCTGTGATGTGAATTCACATATCACAAAGCAGTTTCTCAGGAAGATTCTCTCCAGTATTTATCTCAGGACATTTCCTTATTCAAAATAGGCCTCAATGCTCTCCCAAATATTCCTTTGTAAATTCCATGAAACAGTGCTACCAAGCTGCTCCATGAAAGGAAAGGTGCAACACTGTGTGATTATTTCCCACATTGCAAAATAGTTTGTCAGAAAACTTCTTTGTAATTGTTATCAGAGGATATTTCCTTTGTAACCACACGCATCAATGCGATCCAAAATATCCCTTCTCAGATTCTGCAAAAACAATGCTACCAAACTACTTTTTGAAAAGAATCGTGTAACTCTGTGAATTGAACTCACAAATCACAGAGGAGTTTCTCAGAAAGCTTCTTTCTCTTTTTTTTCTGAGGATATTTCCTTTGTCACCCTAAACTTCAATATGCTCTGAGATATCCGATTGCAGATTCCAAGAAAACATTTTTAGGAAACTGCTCAATGAAAAAAACAGTGTATCTCTATGAGATGAATTCACACATCACAAAGCAGTATGTCAGAAAGATTCTTTCTAGTTTTTGTCTGGGGATAAATATTTTCTCACTATTGGCCTCAATGTGCGTGCAAGTATCCCTTTTCAGATTCCAAAAAAACAGTGTTAGCAAACTGCTCAATGAAAAGACAGGTGTAACTCTTTGAAATGAACTCTCACATCACAAGGAACTCTCTCAGAAAGTTTCTTTCTAGTTTTTATCTGAGGATATTTCCTTTGTGACCATATGTTCCAATGTGATAAAATATATCCTTTCTCAGATTCCACAAAAACAGCGCTAATGGACTGATTCATGAAAAGCATCATGAAACGCTGTGAGATAAATTAACACATATCAAACGAGTTTTTCAGAAACCTTCTTTCTAGTTTTTATGTGAAAATATTTCCTTTGGCACCATACGCTTCAATGTGACCAATAATATCACATTGTAGATTCCAAGAAAACAGTTTTAGCATACTGCTCAATGAAAAGAACAATGCAATTCTGTGAAATGAATTCATACATTACAAAGTAGTTTCTCGGAAAACTCTTTTTTGTTTCTTATCTGAGGATATTTCCTTCGTCACTATAGGTTTCAATGTGCTCCCAAACATCCTGTTGCTGATTCAGCGAAAACTGTGTTATCAACCTGCTCAATGAAAAGAACGGTGTAACTCTGTGAGATGAGTTAACAAATCACAAACAGTTTATCAGAAAGCTTCTTTCTAGTTTTTATATGAGGATATTTCCTTTTCCAACATAAACTTCTATGAGCTCTGAAATATCCCATTGTAGATTCCAGGAAAACAGTGTTAGCAAACTGCTCAATGAAAGGAACAGTGTAACTGTGTGAGATGAATTCTTACATCACAAAGGAATTTCTCAGAATGCTTCTTTATGGTTTTTATCTGAGGATGTTTCCTTTGTCATTGTAGGCTTCAATACCCTGCCAAATACCCTATTGTAGATTCCAAAAAAAAGTGTTATCAAACTCCACAATACAAAGAATGGTGTAACTGTGTGAGATGAATTCACACATCACAAAGCAGTTTCTTTTTTTTTCTCCAGTTTTTTTTCTGAGGATAATTCATTTTTCACCATAGGCCTCAACATGCTCCCAATTATCCCTTTGAAGATTCCATGAAAACTGTGCTAGCAAACTCTTCCTTGAAAAGAAAGGTGTAACTTTTTGAGATGAAATCACACATTGCAAAGAACTTTCTCAGAATGCTTCTTTCCCGTCTTTACCTGAGGTTATCTACTCTGTCACTATAGGCATCAAAGCGATCCAAAAATATACCTTCTCAGATTCCCCAAAAGTGGTGCTACCAAACTGCTCCATGGAAAGTATCATGTAACTCTGTGAAATGAATTCACACAACACAAAGTAGTTTCTCAGAAAGCTTCTTTCTAGTTTTTATCTGAGGATATTGACTTTGTCACTATAGGCTTCAATGCAATCCAAAATATCCCTTCTCAGATTCCCCTAGAAAAGGGCTACCCAAGTGCCCTATGTAAAGAATCATGTAACTCTGTGAGATGAGTTCAGAAATCACAAAGCTGTTTCTCAGAAAGCTTCTTTCAAAGTTTTGTCTGAGGATATTTCCTTTGTCATCATAAGCTTCAAGGCACTCCAAAACATCCCATTGCAGATTCCAAGAAAGCAGTGTTAGCAAACAGTTAATGAAAATTCCAGTGTAACTCTGTGAGATGAATTCCCACATCACAAACAATTTCTCAAAATGATTCTTTTTAGTTTTTATCTGAGGGTATTTCCTTTGTCACCATCGGCTTCAATGTGATCCAAAATATCCCTTTGCAGAGTCCACACAAAGAGTGTTATCAAACTGCTCCATGAAAAGGAAGGTGTAACTGTGTGGGATGAATTTGCGTATCACTAAGTGGGTTCTCAGAAAGCTTCTTTCCAGTTTTTATATGAGAATATCTCCTTTGTCACCATAGGCTTCAATGCGATCCAAAATATCCTTACTCAGTTTCCCCAAAAGCACTACTAGCAAACTAATCCATGAAAAGAACCATGAATCTCTGTGAGATGAATTAAAACATCACAAAGTACTTTATCAGAAAACCTCATTCTAGTTTGTATATGATATTTTTTGCTGTGTCACCATAAGCTCCTATGCACTCTGAAACATCCCATTACAGATTTAAAGAAAACAGTGTTAACAAACTGCTCAATGAAAATAATGGTGTAACTACATGAGATGAATTCTCACATCACAAAGTAGTTTTTCAGAAAGATTCTTTCTTGTTTTTGTCTGATGATATTTGCTTTTTTACTGTAGGCCTCAATGTTCTCCCAAATATCCCTTTTCAGAACCACGAAAACAGTGTTAGGAAACTTCTCCATGAATAGAAAGATGTAACTCTATGAGATGAATTCACATATCACAAAGAAGTTTCTCAGGAAGTTTCTTTCTAGTTTCTGTCTGAGGATATCTCCTTTGTCACCATAACCTTCAATGTGCTCAAATATATCCCATTGCATATTCCGAGAAAACAGTGTTAACAAATTGCTCAATTAAAAGAATAGTGTAACTCTGTGAGATGAATTCACACATCACAAAGCAGTTTCTCAGAAAGTTATTTTGGTTTTTATCTGAGGTTATTTCCTTTGTCACCATAGGCTTCAAGATGCTCCAAAATATCCTGTTGCAGCTTCCACGAAAACAGTGTTAGAAAACTTCTCAATAAAAAGAACAGTGTAACTATGTGAGATGAATTCACACATCACAAAACAGTTTCTCAGAAAGCTTCTTTGTAGTATTTATGTGAGGATAATTGCTTTTTCACTATAGGCATGAATGTGCTCGCAAATATCCCTTTGCAGCTTCAACAAAAACAGGGATAGGAAACTGTAACATGAAAATAAAGGTGTAATTCTGTGAGATAAATTCACACATGACAAAAAACTTTCTCAGAAAGCTTTTAACTAATTGTAATCTGGGAATATTTCCTTTGTCACCATACACTTCAATGTTATCCAAAATATTGCTACTCAGATTTCCCTGAAATTGGGCTACCAAACTACCTCCATGAAAAGCATCTTGTAACTCTCTGAGATGAATTAACACAACACAAAGGATTTTCTCATAAGGCTTCTCTCTATTTTTTATTTTAGGATAATTCCTTTGTCACCATAAACTTCAATGAGCTCCTAAATATCCCATTGTAGATGCCAAGAAAACAGAGTTAGCAAACTGCTCATGGAAAAGAACAGTGAAACTCTGTGAGATGAATTCACACGTCACAAAACAGTTTCTCAGAAAGCTTCTTTCTAGTTTTTCTATGAAGAAATGTCCTTTTTCACCATAGGCCTCAATGTGCTCCCAAATATCCCTTTGCAGATTGCACGAAAAAAAAGTTAGAAAACAGCTCCATAAAAAGAAATATGTAACTCTGTGAGATGAATTCACACATCACAAAGAAGTTTCTCAGAAAGCTTCTTTCTAGTTTTTATCTGAAGATATTTTCTTTGTCACCATAGGCTTCAATACAATCCAAAATATCCCTTTTAAGATTCCCCAAAAACACTGCTGCCAAAGTGATCCATGAAAAGAATCATGTAACTTTGTGAGATGAATTAACACATCACAAAGTGGTTTCTCAGAACCTTTTTTCTACTTTTTCTATGAGGACGTTTCCTATGTCAGCATAATTTTCAATGTGCTCCAAAATATCCCTTTTAAGATTCCAAGTAAACAGTGTTAGCAAACTTCTCAATGAAAACAACAGTGTAACACTGTGAGTGGAATTCACACAACACAAAATCAATCGTTTCTCAGAAAGCTTCTTTTTCTTTATCTATGAGGATATAGGCTTTGTTATTATAGACTTCAATGCACTCCCAAATATCCTATAGCAGATTGCACGATAACAGTGTTATCAAACTGCTTAATGAAAAGAATGGTGTAATTTTGTGAGATGAACTCAGACATCACAAAGCAGTTTCTCAGAAAGCTTCTTTTTGATTTATCTATGAGTATATTTCCTTTGTCACCATAAACTTCAATGCACTATGAAATACCAGAGTGCAGATTCCAAGAAAACAGTGTAAACAAACTGCTCAATGCAAACAAACTGCTCAATGCACAGTGTAACTCCGTGAGTTGAATTCACACATCACAAAGCAGTTTCCCAGAAAGCTTCCTTCTAGTTTTATCTGAGGATATTTCATTTCTCACTCTATACCTGAATGTACTCCCAAATATACCTTTGCGGATTCCACAACAACAGTGTTAGCAAACTGCTCCATGAAAATAGAGGTGTAACTCTGTGAGATGAATTCACACATGACAAAGTAATTTATCAAACAACTTCTTTTTGGTGTTTTTCTGAGGATAATTCCTATGTCACTATAGTCTTCAATGAGCTCCCAAATATCCTATTGAAGATTCCACGAAAACAGTATTAGCAAACTCCCCCATGGAAATGAACTTGTAATTCTGTGACATTAATTCACACATCACAAAGATCTTTCTCAGAAAGCTCCTTTCTAATTTTTATCAGGATACTCCCTTTGTCACCATAGGCTTCACTGCAATCCAAAAAAAATCCCTTCTCAAATATTCTAAAAACAGTGCTACCAACCTGGTCCATGAAAAGAATCGTGTAACTCTGTGAGATGAATTAGCACATCACAAAGCAGTTTCTCAGAAAGCTTCTTTCTAGATTTCATATGAGGATATTTCCTTTGTCACCATAAGTTTCAATGCAATCCAAAATATCAAATTGCAGATACCAAGAAAATAATGTTAGCGAACTGCTCAATGAAAAGTACAGAGTATCACTGTGAGATGAATTCACACATCAAAAACAGTTTCTCGGAAAGATTGTTTCTAGTTTTTAACTCAGCATATTTCCTTTTTCACCATAGGCTTCAATGCCCTTCCAAATATCCTATTGCAGGTTCAATGAAAACAGTGATATCAAACTTCTCAGTGAAAAGAACCGTGAAATTCTCTAAAATAAATGCACACATCACAAAGCAGTTTCTCAGACAGCTTCTTTCTAGTTTTTATCTGAGGATATTTCCTATTTCACCATAGGCCTCAAGGTACTCCAAAATATCCCTTTGCAGATTCCAAGTAAACAGTGTTAGTAAACTGCTCCATGGAAAGAAAGGGGTAACTCTGTGAATGAATTCATAAATCACAAAGTAGTTTCTCTGAAAGCTTCTTTCTATTTTTTGTATGAAGATATTTTGTTTGCCACTATAAGCTTCAATGCACTCCAAAATATCCCATTGCAGATTCCAAGAAAACAGTGTTAGCAAACTTCACAATGAAAATAACAAGGTAACACTGTGAGATGAACTGACACTTCAGAAAGCAGTTTCTCAAAAAGCTTCTTTTTGGTTTTTATCTTAGGATATTTCCTTTGTCACCATAGGCCTCAAGGCACTCCGAAATATCCTATTACAGACTTCATGAAAACAGTGTTATCAAACTGATCAATGAAAATTATGGTGTAACTATGTGAGATGAATTCGCACATAGCAAAGCAGTTTCTCAGAATGCTTATTTCTAGTTTTTATCTGAGGATATTTTCATTTACCCTATAGTCCTCAGTGAGCTCCCAAATATCCCTTTGCAGATTCCACAAAAATAGTTTTAGCAAACAGCTCCATGAACAGAAAGGTGTAACTCTTTGAGATGAATTCACACATCACAAAAATCTGCCTCAGAATATTTCTTTCTAGTTTTTATCTGAAGCTATTTCCTTTCTCAATATATGCTTCAATGCAGTTGATATTATCCCTTCTCAGACTCCCCTAAAACAGTGCCAAAAACTGATCTATGAAAAGAGTCATGTAACACTGTGAGATGAATTCACACATCACAAAGGAGTCTCTCAGAAAGCTTCTTTCTAGTTTTTATTTGAGGATATGTAGTTTTGCACCCTAGGCCTCAACGTGCTCTCAAATATCCCTTTGCAGATTCCACAAAAACAGTGTTAGCAAACTGCTCCTTGAAAACAAAAGTGAAACTCTGTGAGATGAATTCACTCTTCACAAAGAAATTTCTTAGAATGCTCCTTTCTAGTTTTTATCTGAGAGTATTTCCTTTGTCACCATAGGCTTCAAGGTGATCCAAAATATCCCTTCTCAGATTCTCCCAAAACAGTGCTACAAAACTAACATATGAAAAGAATCGTGTAACTCTGTGAAATGAATTAACACATAACAAAGTGATTTCTCAGAAAGCTTCTTTCTCGTTTTTACCTGAGGATATTTAATTTTTCACTATATGCCTCAATGCACTCTTAAATATACATTTGTCGATTCCATGACAACTGTGTTAGGAAACTGTTCCTTGAAAAGGAAGGTGTAGCTCTGTGAGATGAATTCACACAACACAAAGGACTTTCTCAGAAAGCTTCTTCCTGTTTTTTATCTGAGGATAATTCCTTTGTCACCATAGGTTTCACAGTGATCCAAAATATCCCTTCTCAGATTCCCCAACATGAGCTACCAAGTTGATCTATGAAAGTAATCATTTAACTCTGTGAGATGAATTACCATATCAGAAAGCAGGTTCTCAGAAAGCTTCTTTCTGGTTTTTATATGATTGTATTTCCTTTGTCACCTTAAGTTTCCATGCCCTCCAAAGTATCCCTTTGAAGATTTCACAAATACATTGTTAGCAAACTGCTCAACGAAAAGAATGGTGTAACTCTGTGGGATGAATTCACAAATCACAAAGCAGTTTCTCAGAAAGCTTCCTTCTAATTTTTATCTGAGGATATTTCCTTTTTCACCATAGGCCTCAATGCGCTCCCAAATATCCCTTTTCAGATTACACGAAAACACTGTTTCCAAACAGCCCATGAAAAGAATGGTGTACTCTGTGATTAATTCACCCATCACAAAGCAGTTTCTCATAAAACTTCTTTCTAGTTTTTATCTGAGGATATTTCCTTTGTCCAAATAGGCTTCAATGTGACCTAAAATATACATTCTCAGATCCACCAAAAACAGTGCTACCAAACTGGTCCATGAAAGAATTGCATAACTCTGTGAGATGAATTCACAAAACACAAAGCAGTTTCTCAGAAAGCTTCTTACTAGTTTTTTTCTGAGGTTGTTTCCTTTGTCACTAGAAGCTTCAATGTGCCCCGAAATATACCATTGCAGTTTCCATGAAAACAGTGTTAGCAAACTGCTGAATGCAAAGAGCAGTATAACTCTGTGAGATGAAATCACACACCACAAAGCGGTTTCTCGGAAAGCTTTTTTCTAGTTCTTATATGAGGGCATTTCCTCTGTCACCATAGGCTTCAATACGATCCAATGTATCACTTCTCAGATTCCCCAAAAGCAGTGCTACCAAACGCATCCATGAAAAGAATCGTGTAACTCTGTGAGATGAACTTACACATCACAAAGCAGTTTCTCAGAAACTTTCTTTCTGGTTTTTATCTCAGGATATTTCCTTTTTCACCATAAACCTCAATGCACGCCAAAATATCCCTTTGCAGATTCCATGAAAACAGTGTTACCCAATTGTTCCATGAAAAGAAATGTGTAACACAGTGAGATGAATTCACACATCACAAAGCAGTTTCTCAGAAACTTCTTTCTAGTTTTTATCTGAGGATAATTCCTTTGTCACCACAGGCTTCAATGTGATAAAAATTATCCCTTCTCAGATACCCCAAAAACAGTGCGATCAAACTGCTCGATGGAAAGAATCATGAAACTCTGTGAGATGAATTCAAACGTCACAAAGCAGTTTCTCAGAAAGCTAACTTCTAGTTTTTATCTGAGGATATTTCCTTTGTCACCATAGGCTTCAATGCGATCCAAGTATTCTTTCTCAGATTCCTCAAAAACAGTGCTACCAAACTCCTCTATGAAAAGAATAATATAACTCAGTGAAATGAATTACCACATCACAAAGCAGTTTCTCAGAAAGCTTCTCTCTAGTTTTTATATGAGGATATTTCCTTTTCACCATATTCCTCAATGTGCTCCCAGATATCCCTTTGCAGATTACATGAAAACAGAGTTAGCACACTGCTCTTTGCAAACAAAGGTGTAACTCTGTGAGATGAATTCACACATCACAAAAGCCTTTCTCAGAAAGTTTCTTTCTAGTTGTTATCTGAGGGTAATTTATTTGTTATCCTGTGCTTCATTGCTATCTAAAATATTCCTTGTCAGATAACCCAGAAGCCATGCTACCAAACTTATCCATGAAAGGAATTGTGTACTCCATGAGAGAAATTAAGCATCATAAAGCTATTTCTCAGAAATGTTAATTCTAGCTTTTATATGAGGATATTTCCTTTGTCACCTTAAGCTTCAATGCACACCAAAATATCCCTTTGCAGATTCCCAGAAAACAGAGTTAGCAAACAGCACAATGGAATAAACAGTGTAACTCTGTGAGATGAATGCACACATCACTAATCAGTTTCTCAGAAAGCTTTATTCTAGTTTTATCTGAGGATATTTACGTTTTCACTATAGGCCTCAATGTGATACAACATATCCCATTGCAGATTCCAAGAAAAGAGTGTCAGCAAGCTATTCAATGGAAAGAACAATGTATCTCTCTCAGATGAATTCATACATCAAAAAGCAGTCTTAGAAAGCTTCTTTCTAGTTTTTATCTGAGCATATTTCCTTTTTCACAATAGGCCTCACAGTGCTCCCAAATATCTCTTTGCAGATTCCAAGAAAATACTGCTGCCATACTGCTCCATGAAAAGAAAGGTGTAAATCTCTGAGGTGAATTCTCACATCACAAAGCAGTTTCTCAGAAAGGTTCTTTTTGGTTTTTATCTGAGAATATGCCCTATGTCACCAAACGTTTCAATGCACTCCAAAATTTCCCATGGCAGATTGCAAGAAAACAATGTTAGCAAACTGATCAATGAAAAGGGCAGTGTAATCCTGTGAGATGAATTCACACGTCATGAAGCTGTTTCTCAGAAAGCTTCTTTTTGATTTTAATCTGAGTATATTTCCTTTGTCATCATAGGCTTCACTGCTCCCCCAAATATCCTATTGCAGAATTCACAAAAACTGGTTATCAAGCTGCTCAGTGAAAAGAATGGTGTATCTTTTGAGATGAATTCACACATCACAAAGCAGTTTCTCAGAAAACTTCTTTCTATTTTTTATCTGAGGATATTTCCTTTTTCACCATAGGCTTCAATGTGCTCCCAAATATCCCTTTACAGATTCCATGCAAAGAGTGTTACCAGACTGCTCTATTAAAAGAAAGGTGTAACTATGTGAGATGAATTCAAACATCAAAAAGAACTTTCTCAGAAAGCTTCATTATAGTTTTTATCTGAGGATATTTCCTTTATCACCAACGGTTTCAATGTGATCCGAATTATCCCTTCTCAGATTCCCTAAAATAGTGCTACCAGTCTGCTCCATGAAAAGAATTGTATAACTTTGTGAGATGAATTCACAAATAACAAAGCAGTTTCTCAGAAAGTATCCTTCCAGTTTTTGTCTGAGGATATTTCCCTTTTCACAGTAAGTTTCAATGCTCTCTGATATATCTCAATGCAGATTCCAAGAAAACAGTGTTAACAAACTGCTCCATGGAAAGAACATGGTAAATATGTGATCTGAATTGCCACAACACAAAGCAGTTTCCCAGAAAGCTTCTTTTTGGTATTTCTCTGAGGATAATTTCTTTGTCATCATAGTCTTCAAAGAGCTCCCAAATATCCTGGTGCAGATACCATGAAAACAGTATTACTAAACTGTTCAATGAAAAGTATGGTGTAACTCTTTGAAATGAATTCACACATCACAAAACAGTTTCTCAGAAAGCTTCTTTTTGGTTTTCTATGAGGATGTTTCCTTTATCACTACAGACCTCAATGCACTCCCAAATATCCTTTTACAGATTGCACGAAAACTGTGTTAGCAAACTACTCTATGAAAACTAAGTTGTAACTCTGTGAGGTGAATTCACACAATACAAAAAACTTTCTCAGAATGCTTCTTGTTACTTTTTATCTAAGGATATTTCCTAAGTAAGCATAGGCTTCAATGTCAACCAAAATATCCCTTCTCAGATTCCTCATAAACAGTGCTAGCAAACAGATCCATGAAAATGATCGTGTAACTCTATGAGATGATTTAACACATCCAAAAGCGGTTTCTCAGAAAGCTTCTTTCCAGTTTTTATATGAGGATATTTCCTTTGTCACCACAAGCTACAATGCACTCTGAAATATCCCATTGCAGACTCCAAGAAAACAGTGTTAATAAACTGCTGAATGAAAAGAACATTGTATCTCTGTGAGATGAATTCACACATCACAAAGCAGTTTCTCAGAAAGCTTCTTTCTAGTTTTTATCTGAGGATATTTTCTTTATCAACATAGACCTCAATGCACTCTGAAATATCCCTTTGCAGATTCCATGAAAACAGTGTTAGCAAACTGCCCCATGAAAAGCAGGGTGTAATTCTGTGAGATAAATTCACACTTCATAAACAACTTTGTCTGAAAGCTTCTTTCTTGTTTTTATCTGGGGATATTTCCATTTTCACCAGAGAACTTAGTGCGCTCCCAAATATGCCTTTGGAGATTCCACAAAAACAGTGTTAGAAAATTGTTCCATGAAAAGAAAGGTGTAACACTGTGAGATAAATTCATACATCACAAAGCAGTTTCTCAGAAAGTTTCCTTCTACTTTTAATCTCAGGATATTTCCTTTGCCACAATAGGCTTCAATGTGATCCTAAATATCCCTTCTAGAATTCCCCAAAAAGAGTTCTACCAAACTGCTCCATGAAAAGAAAAGTGTATATCTGTGAAATGAATTCACACAACATAAAGAAGTTTCTCAGAAAGTTTCTTTATGGTTTTTATCTGCAGATATTTCCTTTATCACCATAGGCTTCAAAGTGTTCCCAGATACTCTATTGCAGATTCCACAAAACAGTGTTATCAAACTGCTCAATGAAAAGAATGTTGTGTATCTGTGAGATGAAATTGCACATCACAGTTTCTCAGAATGCTTCCTTCTAGTTTTTGTCTCAGGATATTTCCATTTTACTATATGCCTAAATGAGATCTCCAATATCCCTGTGCAGATCCCACAAAAACAATGTTGGCAATCTACTGTGTGAAAACACAGGTGTAACTCAGTGAGATGAATTAACACATCACAAAGCAGTTTCTCATAAACCTTCTTTCCAGTTTTTATATGATTATATTTCATTTGTCACCATAGGCTTCAATGCGATCCAAAATATTAGTTCTCAGATTCCCCAAAAACACTGCTAACAGACTGATCCATGAAAAGAATGGTGGAGCCCTGTGAAATGAATTAAGACATCACAAAGCCGTTTCTCAGAAAGCTTATTTCTTGTTTTTATATGAGGATATTTCCTTTTTCACCATAAGCTTCAATGCGCTCCAAAACATAAAATTGCAGATTCAAATAAAAGAGTGTTAGCAAACTCGTCAATGAAAAGAACAGTGTAACTCTGTGAGATGAATTCACACATCAGAAAGAAGTTTTTCAGAAAGCTTCTTTTTGGTTTTTATCTCAGGATATTTCCTTAGTCACCATTGGCTTCAATATGCTGCCAAATATCCTATTGGAGATTCCGTGAAAATAGTGTTATCAAACTGCTCAATGAAAAGAATGATGTAGCTCTGTAAGATGAATTCACATATCACAAAGCAGTTTCTCAGAAAGCTACTTTTTAGTTTTTATCTGAGGATATATTTTTTCACTGTAGTCCTCAGTGTGCTCCCAAATATCCCTTTGCAGATTCCACGAAAACAGTGTTAGCAAACCACTCCATGAAAATAATGGTGTAACGCTGTAAGATGAATTTACACGTCAGAAAGAACTTTCCAGAAACCTTCTATCTAGTTCTTATCTGAGGATATATCCTTTGTCACCTTAGGCTTCAATGCAATCCAAATTTCCTTCTCAGATTCCCCAAAAATTGTGCTACCAAACTAATCCATGTAAAGAATCATGTAGCTCTGTGAGGTGAATTAAACATCACAAATTGGTTCCTCAAAAAGCTTCTTTCTAGTTTTTGTCTGAGGATAGTTCCTTTTTTACCATAGACTTCAATGCACTCATGAATATCCCTTTACAGATTCCACAAAAACAGTGTTAGCAAACTGCTCCATGAAAAGAAAGATGTAACTCTGTGAGGTGAATTCACATTTCAGAACACAGTTTCTCAGAAAGATTCTTTCTGGTTGTTGCCTGGGGATATTTCCTTTGTCACCATGTTCTTCAAGCACTCCAAAATATCCTATTGTAGATTCCATGAAAACAGTGTTATCAATCTCATGAATGAATCAACCATGTTTCTGTGTGAGTTGAATTCACACACCCAAAAGTAGTTTTTCAGAAATCTTCTGTCTAGTTTTTGTCTGAAGGATATTTCCTTTTTCACCACAGGCCTCAATGTGTTCTCATATATCATTTTGCAGATTCCACAGAAACAGGATTTTCAAACTGCTCCATGAAAAAAAAGGTGTAAATGTGTGTGAGATGAATTCACACATCATTAAACAGTTTCTCGAAAGCTGCTCTCTATTTTTCATATGAGTATATATATTTTTCCTCTATAGGTTTCAATGTGCTCCCCAATATCCCTTTGCAGATTCCAAGAAAACAGTGTTAGCAAACTGCTCCATGAAAAGAAACCTGTAGCTCTGTAGGATTATTTCATACATCACAAAGAATTTTGTCAGAAAGTTTCCTTCTAGTTCTTATCTGAGAATATTTTATTTGTCACCTTGTTCACCAAAGCAATAAAAAATGTCCCTTCTCAGCCAGGCGTGGTGGCTCAAGCTTGTAATCCCAGCACTTTTGGAGGCTGAGAAGGGCAGATCACGAGGTCAGGAGATCAAGACCATCCTGGCTAACATGGTGAAACCCTGTCTCTACTAAAAAATACAAAAAACTAG
>NW_012117799.1:823303-825827 GCF_000951035.1 Colobus angolensis palliatus
AGATCACGAGGTCAGGAGATCAAGACCATCCTGGCTAACATGGTGAAACCCTGTCTCTACTAAAAAATACAAAAAACTAGCTGGGCGAGGTGGTGAGTGCCTGTAATCACAGTTACTCGGGAGGCTGAGGCAGGAGAATGGCATAAACCCGGGAGGTGGAGCTACCAGTGAGCTGAGATCCAGCTGCTGCACTCCTGCCTGGATGACAGAGCAAGACTCCATCTGGGAAAAAATAACCCTTCTCCCTTCTCAGATACCCCAAAACAGTGCTACCAAACTGATCCATGAAAAGAATCCTGTAACTCTGTGAGATGAATTAACACATCACAAAATGGTTTCCCAGAAAGCTTCTTTCTGGTTTTTATATGAGGATATTTCCTTTGTCACCCTAAGCTTCAATGAGCTCCAAAATATCAGATTCCAGATCCCAAGAAAACAGTGGTAGCAAACTGCTTAATGAAAATTAAAGTGTAACTCTGTGAGATGAATTCACACATCACAAAGAGGTTTCTCAGTAAGCTTCTTTTTGGTTTTTTGTCTGAGGATATTTCCTATTTTACGATTGGCCTCAACTGGCTCCCAAATATCCGTTTGCAGATTTCACAAAAACAGAGTTAGCAAACTGCTCCATGAAAAGAAAGTGTAGCTCTGTGAGATGAATTCACATGTCACAAAGAACTTTCTCATAAAGCTTCTTTCTAATTTTTATCTGAGGATGTTTCCTTTGTCACCATAGGCTTCAATGAGATCCAAATTATCCCTTCTCAGATTGCCCAAAAACAGTGCTACCAGACTGATCCATTGAAAGAATCATGTAAGTATGTGGGATGAGTTAACGCTTCGAAAGCAGTTCTCAGAAAGCTTTTTCTAGTTTTAATCTAAGGATATTTCCTTTGTCACTATAGGCTTCAATACGATCAAAAATATTCCTTCTCAGATTCCCCAAAAACAGTGCTACCAAACCACTCCATGAAAAGAATCTTGTAAAAATGTGAGATGAATTCACAAATCACAAAGTTGTTTCTCAGAAAGCTTCTTTCTATTTTTTGGGGTGGAGACAGTTCCTTTTTCACCATAGGCCTCAATGAGCTCACGAATATCCCTCTGCAGATTCCACGAAGAGAGTGTTGGCAAACTGCTCTATGAAAAGGAAGGTGTATCTCTGTGAGATAAATTCACATATCACAAAACAGTTTCTTAGAAAGCTTCTTTCTGATTTCTGTGTGGGGATATTTCCTTTGTCACCATATTATTCAACGTGCTCCCAAATATGCTATTGCAGATTCCACAAAAAGAGTGTTATCAAACTCCTCAATGAAAACAACTGTGTATCTACATAAGTTGCATTCACACATCCAAAAGTAGTTTCTCAGAAATGTTCTTTCTAGTTTTTTTCTGAGGATATTTCCTTTTTCACAATAGGCCTCAATGAGCTCCCATATATATCACTTTGCAGATTCCAAAAAAACAGGGTTTGCCATCTGCTTCATGAAAAGTAATGTGTAACTCTGGGAGATGAATTCACACATCACAAATAACTTCCTCAGAAAGCTCCTTTCTAGTTTTTATCTGAGGATATTACCTTTGTCACTATAGGCATCAATGCGATCCAAAATATCCCTTCTCAGATTCCCCAGAAACAGTGCTACCAGTCTTCTCCATGAAAAGCATGGTGTAACTCTGTGAGATAAATTCAAACATCACACAGCTGTTTCTCCGAAATGTTTCTAGTTTTTCTCTGAAGATATTTCCTTTTTCACCATTTGCCTCAATGCATGCACAAATATCCCTTTGCAGATTCCACAAAAACAGTGTTTGCACACTACTCCATGAAAAGAAAGGTGTAAGTCTCTGAGTTGCATTTCCAAATGACAAAGAAGTTTCTCAGAAAGCTTATTTTTTTCTTAGGATATTTCCTTTGTCACCATAGGTTTCTATGCACTCCCGAATATCCTATTGCAGATTCCACAAGAACAGTGTTATCATACTGATCAATGAAAACAACAGTGTATCTCTGTGATATGAATTCACACATCTAAAAGTGGTTTCTCAGAAAGCTCCTTTCCAGATTTTATCTGAGGATATTGACTTTTAAACATAGGCTTCAATGCGATCTGTAATGTACCATTGCAGATTCCACAAAAAAAGGGTAAGCACACTTCTCAATGAAAACCACGATGAGATACCATCTCACACCAGTTAGAATGGCCATCATTAAAAAGTCAGGAAGCAACAGATGTTGGAGAGGATGTGGAAAAATAAGAACACTTTTACACTGTTGGTGGGATTGTAACCAAATTCAACCATTATGGAAAACAGTATGGCAATTCCTCAAAGATCTAGAACTAGGTGTGCCATATGACCCAGCCATCCCACTACTGGGTATATACCCAAAGGATTATAAATCATGCTGCTATAAAGACACATGAACACGTATGTATATTGCGGCACTATTCACAATAGCAAAGACTTGGAATCAACCCAAATGTCCATCTGTGACAGACTGGATTAAGAAAATGTGGCA
>NW_012117799.1:826182-828787 GCF_000951035.1 Colobus angolensis palliatus
GGGTGCTGACGAGTTGATGGGTGCAGCACACCAACATGGCACAAGTATACATATGTAACAAACCTGCACGTTATGCACATGTAAACTAGAACTTATAGTATAAGAAAAAAAAAGGAAAGAACGGTGTAACACTGTGAAGTTAATTCACACATCACAAAGAGGTTTCTCAGAATGTTTCCTTCTAGATTTTATCTGAGAATATAATCTGAGGATCCAAAATATTCCTTCTCAGATTCCTGAAAAACAGTGCCACCAAACTGCTCCATGAAAAGAATCGTGTAACTCTGTTAGATGAATTCACAAATCACAAAGCAGTTTTTCAGAAAGCTTCTTTCTACTTTTTTTCTGAGGATATGTCCTTTTTCACCATTTACCTCAATGTGCTTGTGAATATCCCTTTGCAGATTCCATAAAAATAGTATTAGGAAACCGCTCCATGAAAATAAAGGTGTACATCTGTGAGATGAATTCACACATTGCAAAGCAGTTTATCAGAAAGCTTGTTTTTGTTTTTTGTCCGATTATATTTCCTTTGTCACCATATACTTCGATGTGGTCTTAAATACCTCTTCTCTGGTACAACAAAAAGAGAGATGATGGATTGCTCAACCAAAAAAATGTTAAATTCTCTGAGGTGAATACACACATCACAAAACCGATTCTCAAAATACTTCTCTCAAGTTTTTATCTGAAGTTATTTCCTTTTTCACCTAGGAGATCCCGAATATCCCATTGAAGATTCCACAAAAACAGTGCTACCAAACTACTCAAAGAAAATAAAAGTTTAACACTGTGTGATGAATTCACTCATCACAATGAAATTTCACAGAAAACTTATTCCTAGTTTTTATCTCCGGATATTACCTTTCCACCATCAGCTTCCATGCACTTCAAAATATCAGTTCTCAGACATCACAAAAGCAGTGCTACCAAACTGATACATGAAATGAATCATGTATCTCTGTGAGATGAATTAACACAACACAAAGTGGTTTCTCAGAAACGTTCTTTTTAGTTTTAATATGAGTGTTGTTTCTTTCTCACCATAATCTTCAATGCACTCCAAAATATCAGATTGCAGATTCCAAGGAAACAGTCTTAGCAAACTATGCAATGAAAAGAGCAGTGTGACTCTGTGAGATGAATTCACACCTTACAAAGCAGTCTCTCAGGAAGCATCTTTTTACTTTTAATCTGATTATATTCCCTTTGTCACTGTAGGCTTCAATGCACTTCCAAATGTCCTACTGAAGATTGCACGAAAACAGTGTTATCAAACTACTAAATGAAATGAACAGTGTAACTCTGTGGGATGAATTCACATATCACAAAGCAGTTTCTCAGAAAACTGCCTTCTAATTTCTATCTCAGGATATTTACTTTTTGACTATAGGCTTCAAAGGGCTCTGAAATATCTCTTTGCAGATTCCACGAAAACAGTGTCAGAAAACTACTCCATGAAAAGAAAGTTGTAGTTCTGTGAGATGAATTCACACATCACAAAAACTTTCTAAGAAAGATTCCTTCTAGTTTTTATCTGATGATAATACCTTTGTCTCTGTAGGCTTCTCTGTCATCCAAAATATCCCTTCTCAGATTCCCCAAAAACAGTGCTATCAAACTGAACCATGAAAAGCATCCTGTAACTATCTGCATTGAATTAGCACATCACAATGCAGTTCCTCAGAAAGTTTCTTTCTAGTTTTTATATGAGCATATTTCCTTTGTCACCATAAGCTTAAGTGCACTCCAAAATATCAGATTGAAGATACGAAGAAAAGAGTTTAGCAAACTGCTCAATGACAAGAAGAGTGTAGCACTGGGAGATGAATTCACACATCACATAGAAGTTTCTCAAAAAGTTTCTTTCTACTTTTTATTTGAGGATATTTACTTTTTCACCCTAGGTCTCATGCACTCCCAATATCCCTTTGCAGTTTACACGAAAACAATGTTAGCAAATTGCTTCATGAAAAGAAAGGTGTAACACAGTGAGATGAATTCATATATCAAAAAGAACTTTCTCAGAAATTTCTTTCTAGTTTTTATCTGAGTATATTTACTTTGTCACTATAGGCATTAATGCAATCGAAAATATCCTTTTCAGGTTAATCAAAAACAGTGCGAACAAACTGATCCATGAAAAGAGTCATGTAACCCTGTGAGATAAATTAACCCATCACAATGCGGTTTCTCAGAAAGCTTCTTTCTAGGTTTTATATGAGGATATTTCCTTTGTCAAGATAAGCTTCAACAAGCTCCAAAATATCCCATGGCAGATTCCAAGAAAGCAATGTTAGCAAACTGCTCAATGAGAAGTACAGTGTAAATCTGTGAGATGAATTCACACGTGACAAACCAGTTTCTCAGAAAGCTTCTTTGCAGTTTTTATCTGAGGATTTTTTTTGTTTCACCACAGGCCTCAACAAGCTCAGAAATATTCCTTTGCAGATTCCATGAAAACTGTTAGCAAACTGCTCCATGAATAGAAATGTGAGACTCTGTGAGATGAATTCACACATCACAAAGAACTTTATCAGAAAGCTTCCTTCTAGTTTTTATCTGAGGATATTTCCTTTGTCAATATAGGCTTCAATGTGATCCA
>NW_012117799.1:828837-844139 GCF_000951035.1 Colobus angolensis palliatus
ACACATCACAAAGAACTTTATCAGAAAGCTTCCTTCTAGTTTTTATCTGAGGATATTTCCTTTGTCAATATAGGCTTCAATGTGATCCAAAATATTCCTTCTCAGATTCCCCAAAAACAGTGCTACCAAATTGCTCCATGAAAATATTCATGTAATTCTGTGAGCTGAATTCACACATCACAAAGCAGTTTCTCTGAAAACTTCTTTGTAGTATTTATTTGCATATATATATTTTTTACTATTGGCCTCAGGGCACTCCCAAATATCCGTCTGCAGATTCCACGAAAACAGTGTTAGTAAACTTCTCTATGAAAAGAAAGGTGTAACTCTGAGATGAATTCACACATCACAAAGGAATTTCTCAGAAAGCTTCTTTCTAGTTTTTATCTGAGGATATTTCCTTAGTCACTATAGGCTTCAATGATATCCTAAATATCCCTTTTCAGATTACCCAAAACCAGTCCTACCAAACTGCTCCATGAAAACAATGTGAGATGAATTAGCACATCATGATGCTGTTTCTCAGATAGCATCTTTGTAGTTTTAATATGAGGATATTTCCTTTGTCACAACAAGCCTCAAAGCACTCCAATATATCATATTGCAGATTAAAATAAAACTGTGTTAGCAAACTGGACAATGAATAGAGCCGAGTAGCTCTTTGGGAAGAATTCACACATCACAAACCAGTTTCTCATAAAGCCTCCTCATAGTTTTTATCTCAGGATATTTACTTTTTCAATATAGGCCTCAATGGGCTCTGAAATATCCCTTTGCAGATTCCATGAAAACAGTGTCAGAAAACTGCTCCATGAAAAGAATTGTGTAGCTCTGTGAGATGAATTCACACATCACAAAACTTTCTAAGAAAGGTTCTTTCTAGTTTTTATCTGATGATATTCCCTTTGTCACCGTAGGCATCAATGCAACCCAAAATATCCCTTCTCAAATTCCCCAAAAACAGTACTATCAAACTGCTCCATGAAAAGTTTTGTGAAAATCAATGAGATGAATTCAGGAATTCCAAAGTACTTTCTCAGAAAGCTTCTTTCTAGTGTTTGTCTGAGGATATATCCTTTGTCACCATAAACTTCAATGCACTCTGAAATATCCCATTGCAGATTCCAAGAAAACAGTGTTAGTGAGCTGCTCAATGAACAGAACAGTGTATCTCTGTGAGATGAATTCAAACATCACGAAGAAGTCTCTAAAAGTTTTTAGTTTTTATCTGAGGATATTTACTTTTTCACCATAGGCCTCAATGCACTCCCAAATATCCCTCTGCACATTCCACAGCAACAGTTTTAGCAAAGTGCTCCATGAAAAGGAAAGGTGTAACTCTGTGAGATGAACTCAAACATCACAAAGATCTTTCTCAGAAATCTTTTTTCTGGTTTTTATGTGAGGATATTTGCTTTGTCACCATTGGCTTTAATGCGACCCAAAATATCCCCTATCAGATTAACCAAAAACAGTGCTACCAAACTGCTCCATGAAAAGCATGGTGTAACTCTGTGAGATTAATTAACAAATCACAAAGCTGTTTCTCGGATATCATCTTCTGGTTTTTGTATGAGGATATTTCCTTTGTCACCAAAAGCTTCAAAGCGCTCCGAAATATCATATTGCATATTGAAAGAAAACAGTGTTAGCAAACTGCTCAATGGAAAGAACAGTTTAACTCTTCAAGTTGAATTTACGCATCACAAAGCAGTTTCACAGAAAGCTTCTTTCTAGTTTTTATCTGAGGATATTTGCTTTTTCACCATAGGTCTCAATGTGATCCAAAACATCCCTTCTCTGATTCCCCAAAAACAGTACTACTAATCTGCTCCACAAATAGAATGATGTAAATCTGTGAGATGAATTCACACACCACAAAACTGTTTATCAGAAATCTTCTTTCTAGTTTTTAACTGAGGATATTTCCTTTTTCACTATATTCCTCAATGCACTCCTAAAAATCCCATTGCAGATTCCACGAAGAAAAGTGTTAGCAATGTTCTCTATGAAAAGAGAGGTGTACCTCTGTGAGATGAATTCACATGTCACAAAGAAGTTTCTCAGAAAGTTGCTTTAAAGTTTTTATCAGGGGATATTTCCTTTTTCACCATAGGTCTCAATGTGTCCAAAATAACCTTTTGCAGATTCTACGAAAACAGTGTTAGCAAGCTGCTTCATGAAAAGAAAGATGTATTTCCTTCATCACTATAGGCTTCAGTGGAATCCAATACATCCCTTCTCAGATTCCCCAAAAACAGTGCAACCAAACTTCTCCATGAAAAGATTCGTGTAACTGAGAGATGAATTAGCAAATCAGAATGCAGTTTCTCAGAAAGCTTCTTTCTAGTTTTTGTATGAAGATATTTCCATGTTCACTACAGGCCTCAAAGCACTCGGAAATATCCCGTGTGAGATTTCATGAAAATAGTGTTGGCAAACTGCTCCATGGAAAGAAACTTGTAAATCTGTGAGGTGAATTCACACATCACAAGGCAGTTCCTCAGAAAACATTTTTTGGTTTCTATTTGAGGGTATATCCTTTGTCAACATAGGTTTCAATGCACTGCCGAATATCCTTTGTAGATTCCTCAACAAGTATTAGCAAATGGCTCCAAGAAAAGAATTGTTTAGCTCTGTTAGATGAATTCACAGATTACAAAGCAGTTTATCAGAAAGCCTTTTTCCAGTTTTATTCTGAGGATATTTCCTTTTTCACCACAGACTTCAATGTGATCCAAAATAGCCATTCTCAGATTCCCCAAAAACAGTGCTACCAAACATCCATGAAAAGAATTGTGTAACTCTGTGAGATGAATTAACACATCACAAAGTGGTGTCTCAGAAAGCTTGTATCTAGGTTTTATTTGAAGGTATTTCCTTTTTCACCCTAAGCTTCAATGCACTCTGAAATATCAGATTGCAGATTCTAAGAAAACAGTGTTAGCAAACTGCTCCATGAAAAGAACACTGTAACTCTGTGAGATGAATTCACAAATCACAAAGCAGTTTCTCAGAAAGCGCCTTTCTAGTTTCTATCTGAGGATATTTCCATTATTACCATAGGCCTCAATGCTCTCCAAAATACCCCTTTGCAGATTCCACGAAAACAGTGTTATCAAACTGCTCCATGAAAAGAAAGGTGTAAGTCTGTTAGGAGAATTCACACATCACAAAGAGCTTTCTCAGAAAACTTCTTTCTAGCTTTTATCTAAGGATATTTACTTTGTCACAATATGCTTCTATGTGATGCAAAATATCCCTTCTCAGATTCCCCAAAACAGTGCTACCAAACTGCTCCATGAAAATAATCATGTAACTATGAGATGAATTCACGAATCACAAAGCAGTTCCTCAGAAAGTTTCCTTCTTGATTTTTCTGAAGATATTTCCTTTGTCACCATGAGCTTCAATACGTTCCAATATACCCCATTGCAAATTCCAGGAAAACAGTGTTAGCAAACTGCACAAAAGAAAGAACAATGTAACTCCATGAGCTGAATTGACACAGCACAAAGCAGTTTCTCAGAGGGTATCTTTTTGATTTTCATGTGATTATATTTACTTTGTCACTGTAGACTTCAATGCACTCCAAAATACCCCACTGCAGATTCCAAGAAAAGAGTGTGAACAAACTGCTAAGTGAAAACAACAGTGTAACTCTGTGAGATTAATTCGCATATCACAAAGCAGTTTCTGAGAAAGATTCTTTGTAGTATTTAACTGAGAATATGCCCTATTTCAACATAGGACTCAATGCGTTCCTAAGTATCCCTTTGCAGATATCACAAAAAGTTTTAGCAAACTCCTCCATGAAAAGAAAGTTGTACCTCTGTGAGATGATTTCTCACATCATGAAGAACTTTCTCAGAAAGCTTCTTTCTACTTTTAATCTGTGGATATTTCCTTAGTCACCATATTCTTCAATGTGATAAAAAATATCCCTTCTCAGTTTACCCAAAAACAGTGCTACCAAACTGATCCATGAAAACAGTCATGTAACTCTGTGAAATAAATTAACACATCACATAGTGGTTTCTCAGAACGTTTCTTAGTAGTTTTTACATGAAGATACTTTTTTGGTCACCATAAATTTCAATGTGCCCTGAAATACCCCTTTTCAGATCCCAAGAAAATAGTGTTAGCAGACTGCTAAATGAAAAGAACAGTGTAGCTCTGTGAGATGATTTCTCATCCCAAAACATTTTCTCAAAAACCTTCTTTCTAGTTTATTTCAGAGGATATTTCCTATTTCACCATAAGCCTCTGTGAGCTCCCAAATATCCCTTTTCTGATTCCACAAAAAGAGCGTTAGCAAACTTCTCCAGGAAAAGAACAGTGTAACTCTGTGCTATGAATTCACACATCACAAAGAACTTTCTCAGACACATTCTTTCTAACTTTTATCTGAAGATATTTCCTAAGTCACCACAGTCTTCAATGCCATCCAAAGTATCCCTTCTCAGATTCTGCAAATACCGTGCTACCAAACTGCTTCAGGAAAAGGATCATGTAAGTATGTGAGAAGAATTAATACATCACAGAGCAGTTTCTCAGGAAGTTTATTTCTAGATTTTACATGAGGATGTAGGCTTTGTCACCATAAGCTTCAATGTGCTCTTAAATATGCCATTGCAGATTCCAAGAAAACAGTGTTAGCAAACTGCTCAAGGAAAAGAGCAGTGTTACTCTGTGACTTGATTTCACACATCACAAATCAGTTTCTCAGAAAGCTTCTTTCTAGTATTTCTATGAGGATATTTCCTTTTTCACCATAGGCCTCAATGCCCTCCCAAGTATCCCTTTGCAGATTCCATGAAAACAGTGTTATCAACAGCTCCATGAATAGAAAGATGTAACTGTGTGAGATGTTTTCCAACATCACAAAGAACTTTCTCAGAAATCTTCTTTCTAGTTTGTATCTGAGGATATTTTTCACCTTAACCTTCAATGGCATCCAAAATATCCCTTCTCAGATTTCCCAAAAACAGCAATACCAAACTAATCCATGAAAAGAATTGTGTAAGACTATGAGATGAATTTACAAATCACAAAGTAGTTTCTCAGAAAGTTTCTAGTTTTAGTTTGAGGGTATTTCTTTTTTCACAATAAGCTTCAAGGTGCTCTGAAATATCCCATTGCAGATTCCAGGAAAACAGTGTTAGAAATCTGCTCAATGAAAATAACAGTGTAACACTCTGAGTTGAATTCAGGCAACAAAAATTGGTTTCTCAGAAAGCTTCATTTTAGTTTTTCTATGAGGATATTTCCGTTTTCACTATAGGGTTCAATGCACTCCCAAATATCCCATTTCAGATTCCACAGAAATTGTGGATCCATGAAAAGAATCATGTAACTCTGTAAGATGAATTAACATATTATGAATCGCTTCTCAGAATCATTCTTTCTAGTTTTTATATGTGGACATTTCCTTTGTCAACATCAATTTCTATGCACTCTGAAATATCTAATTGCAGATTCCAAGAAAACAGTGTTAACAAACCACTCAATGTAAAGAACACTGTAACTCTGTTAGACGAATTCACCTGTCACAAAGCATTTTCTCAGGATGTTTCTTTATAGTGCTTAACTGAGGATATTTCTTTTTTCACTATAGGTCTCAATGCACTCCCAAATATCCCTTTGCAGATTCCATGAAAGCAGTGTTAGAAAACTGCTCCATGAAAAGTAATGTGTAACTCTGTGAGATGAATTCACACGTTTCAAAGAACTTTCACAGAAACCTTCTTTCTAGTTTTTATCTTATGATATTTCATTTGTCACCATAGGTTTCAAGGTGATCCAAAATATCCTATCTCAGATTCCACAAATAATGATAACAGATTGATCCATGAAAAGAATAGTGTAACACTGTGAGATGAATTAATACATCACAAAGCAGTTTCTCAGAAAGCTTCTTTCTAATTTTTATATGAGGATATTTCCTTTCTCACCATTGGCTTCAATATGATACAAAATATCACTTCTCAGATTCCTGGAAAACAGTGCTACCAAACTGCTCTATTAAAACAATCATGTAACTCTGTGAGATGAATTCACAAATCACAAAGCAGTTTCTCAGAAAGCTTCTTTCCAGTTTATGTCTGAGGATACTTCCTTTGTCACCATGAGTTTCAATGCACTCCGAAATATCCCATTGCAGATTCCAATAAAACAGTGTAAGCACACTTCCCAGCCAAAAGAACAGTGTAATTCTGTGTGTTGAATTCAAATATCATAAAGCAGTTTCTCAGAAAGCTTCTTTTTTGTTTTTCTGTAGGGATATTTCCTTTGTCACCCTAGGCCTCAATGTACTCCCAAATATTCCTTTGAAGATTAGATGAAAACAGGGTTATCAATCTGCTCCATGAAAAGAAAGGTGTAACTCTGGGAGAAGAATTCACAAATCACAAAGCTTTCTCAGAAAGCTTCTTTCTAGTTTTTGTCTGAGAATATTTCCTTTGTCACCATAAGCTTCAGTGCACTCTGAAATATCCCATTGCAGATTACAAGAAAATAGTGTTAGCAAACTTCCCAATGAAAAGAACAGTGTAACTTTGTGAGATGAATTCACACATCACAAAGAAGTTTCTCAGAAAGCTTCTTTCTAGTTTTTACCTGAGGATATTTCCTTTTTCACCATAGGTCTCAATGCTCTCCTAAATATCCCTTTGCAGATTCCATGAAAACAGTGTTATCAAACTGCTCTATATAAAGAAAGGTGTACATCTTTGAGATGAATTCACACATCATGAAGAACTTTCTCAGAAAACTTCTATCTTGTTTTTATCTGAGGATATTTCCTTTGTCATCATAGGCTTCAAAGTGATCCAAAATATCCCCTCTCAGATTCTCCAAAAGCAGTGTTAAAAAACTTCTCCATGAAAAGTGTCTTGCAACTCTGTGAGATTAATTCAGATATCACAAAGCAGTTTATCAGAAAGCTTCTTTCTAGTTTTTATATGATTATATTTCCTTTGTCCCCATAAGCTTGTATGTGCTTCAAAATATCCCATTGCAGACTCCAAGAAAACAGTGTTAGCAAACTCCTCAGTGAAAAGAACACTGTTACTCTGTGAGATGAATTCACCAGTCACAAAGCAGTTTCTCAGAAATATTCTTTTTGGTTTTTATCTTACTATATTTCCTTTCTCATGATAGGTTTCAATGCACTACCAAATATCATGTTGCAGATTTCACGAAAACAGTATTAACAAACTACTCCATGAAAAGAAACGTGTTACTCGATGAGAATAATGCACACATCACAAAGAAGTTTCTCAGAAAGCTTCTTTCTAGTTTTTCCCTGAGGATATTTTCTTTGTCACCATAGGCTTCAATGCGACACAAAATATCTCCTCTCTGATTCTCCAAGAACAGTGTTAGCAAACTGTGCCATGAAAAGAAAAGTGTAACTCTGTGAAATGTATTCACACATCACAAAGCAGTTTCACAGAGAGTTTCTTTTGCTTTTTCTCTGAGGATATTTCGTTTGTCACCATATGCTTCAATGCGCTCCAAAATATCCTATTGTAAATTCCACGGAAAACGGTGTTAGCAAACTGCTCCACAAAAAGTGTGGTGTAACTGTGTGAGATGAATTCACACATCACAAAGCAGTTTCTCAGAAGGCTTCCTTCTATTTTTCATCTGAGGATATTTCCTTTTTCACCATAGGTCTCAACTAGCTCACAAGTATCACATTGTAGATTACACAAAAACAGAGTTTACAAACTGCTTCATGAAAAAGAAGGTGTTACTCTGTGAGGTGAATTTACACATCACAAAGCAGTTTCTCAGAAAACTGCTGTTTGGTTTTTGTCTGAGGATATTTTCGTTGTCCCCATAGGCTTCAATGCAATCCAAAGTATCCTTTATCAGATTACTCAAAAAGAGTGTTACCAAAATGATGCATGAAAAGTATCTGGTAACTCTGTGAGATGAATTGACACATCACAAAGCAGTTTCTCAGAAATCTTCTTTCTAGTTTTTATCTGAGGATATTTACTTTTTCACCATATGCCTCAATGCACTCCCTAATATGCCATTGCAGATTCCACGAGAAAAGTGTTACCAACTTCTCAATGAAAAGATTGGTGTAACTCTGTGAGGTGAATTCACACATCACAAATAACTTTCTCAGAAAGCTTCTTTCGAGTTTTTATCTGAGGATAATTCCTTTGTAACTGAAGGCTTCAATGTAATCTAAAATATCCCTTCTCAGATTTCCCAAAACCAGTGCTACCAAACTACTCCATGAAAGAATCATGTAACTCGGTGAGATGAATTCACAAATCACAAAGCAGTTTCTCAGAAAGCTTCTTACTATTTTTATCAGGATATTTCCTTTTTCAGTGTAGGCCTCAATGCACTCGCAAATATCCCTTTGCAGATTACATGAAAGTAATGTTAGCAAACTGCTTCCTGAAAAGAAAAGTATAAATCTGTGAGATGAATTCACACATCACAAGGAGGTTCTCAGAAAGCTTTTTTTTTTTTTTTGGTTTTTGTCTGAGGACATTTCCATCATCAGCATTGATTTCATTGCGCTCCCAAATATCCTATTGCAGATTCCACAAAAAACCTGTTAGCAAACGGCTACAAGAACAGAATCCTGTAACTCTGTGAGATGAGTACACACAACACAAAGCAGTTTCTCAGAAAGCTTCTTTCTAGTTTTTATGTGAGGATATTTCCTTTGTCACCACAGGCTTCATTGGGATCCAAAGTATCCCTTCTCAGATTCCCTAAAAACAGTGCTACCAAAGTTCTCTATGAAAAGAGTGATGTAACTCTGTGGGATGAATTCGGTCCTCACAAAGCTGTTTCTCTGATAGCTCTTTCCAGTTTTTATCTGAAGATATTACCTTTTTCACCGTATTCCTCAATACACTCCAGAATATCCCATTGCATATTTCACGAAAAAAGTATTAGCAGACTTTTCAATGAAAAGAATGGTGCAACACTGTGAGGTGAATTCACACATCATAAAGCAGTTTCTTAGAAAATTTATTTTTGTTTTTTGTCTGAGGATATTTTCTTTATCACCATGGGCTTCAATGTGATTCAAAATATCCCTTCTCAGATTCCCCAAAAACAATTCTACCAAACTGATCCTAGAAAAGGATTGTGCTCTTGGAGATGAATTAACACATTACAAAGCAGTTTCTCAGAAAGCTTCTTTCTAGTTTTGTTTGAGGATATGTCTTTTTTCACAATAGGCCTCAATCTGCTCCTAAATATCCCTTCTCAGACACCACAAAAACAGTGATGACAAAGTGTCCCTCAACAGAAACGTAGAGCTCTATGAACTGAATGCACACATCACAACGTAGTTTCTTCAAAACCTTGTCTCCAGTTACTACCTGAAGAAATTTCTTTTTTCACCTCAGGACCCTATGCGCTCCAAAATATCCATCTGCAGATTCCACAAAAACAGTGCTAACAAACAACTCCATGAAAAGAATGACTTAACTCTGTGAGGTAAATTGACCCATCACAAAGCAGTATCTCACGAAGCTTCCTTCTAATTTTTATCTGAGGCTATTTCCTATTCCACCATAGGCTTCAATGCTTTCCCAAATATCCCTTCTAAGACACCACAAAAAGAGTGATGCCAAAGTGCTCCTTAAACAGAAACGTTTAGCTCAATGAGATGAATGCACACACCACAAAGGAGTTTCTCAGAAGGCTTCTCTCCAGTTTTTACCTGAAGATACTTGCTTTTTTTGCCATTGGACTCTATGTGCTCCTGAATATCCCATTGCAGATTCCACAAAAACAGTGTTACCAAACTGCTCAATGAAGGGTGTCAGTCTGTGAGATGAATTTCTTGCAAAGCCTCACTAAATTTTTTATCTGAAGTTATTTCATTTTTCACTGTAGGCCTCTAGGATCACCCAAATATCCCTTTGTAGACTCCATAAAAGCAATGCTACAAAACTGCTTAAAGAAAACAAAGGTGTAACTCTGTGTGATGAATTCACTCATCACAAAGAAATTTCTAGGAAATCTTCTTTCTAGTTTTTATATGGGGATATTTCCTTTTCCACCATCCACTTCTTTCTAGTTTAAATCTGAGGATATTTCCTTTTTCAACATTGCAGATTCCATAAAAACAGTGAGATCAAACTGTTGCATGAAAAGAATCGTGTAACTCTATGAGATGAATTCAAAAATCACAAAGCAATATCTCAGAAAACTTCTTTATATTTTTTGTCTGAGGATATTTCTTTTGTTACCCTAAGCTTCAATGTGCTCAAAATATCCCATTGCAGATTCCAAGAAAACAATGTTAGCAAACTGCTGAATGAAAAGAACAGTGTAACTCTGTGAAAAGAATTCACACATCAGAAAGCAGTTTCTCAGAAAGCTTCTTGTTTTAATCTGAGGATATTTCCTTTTTCACCATAGGCCTCAGGGTACAGCCAAACATAACTTTTCAGATTACACGAAAACAGTGTTACCATACTGCTCCAGGAAAAGATAGGTGTAACACTGTGCACTGAATTCACACATCACAAAAACTTTCTCAGAAAGCTTCTTTCTAGTTTTTATCTGATGATAATCTTTTTTTCACCGTAGGCTTCAATGCAATCCAAAATATCCCTTCTCAGATTCTCAAACACAGTGCTACTAAACTGATCTTGAAAAGAATCTTGGAACTCTGTGAAGTGAACTAACACATCTGAAACAGTTTCTCAGAAAGTTTCTTTCTATTTTTTTTGAGGATTTTTCCTTTGTCACCATAAGCTTCCATGCGCTCCAAAATATCCCATTGCAGTTTCCATGAAAAGAGTGTTAGCAAACTGAACAATGAAAAGAACAGTGTAATTCTGTGAGATGAATACACACATCACAATGCAGTTGATCAGAAAGATTACTTCTAGTTTTTATCTGAGGATATTTACTTTTTCACCATAGGCCTCAATGTGCTTCCAAATATCCCTTTGCACATTCCAGGAAACAGTGTTTGCGCACTGCTCCATGAAAGGAAAGGTGTAACTCTGTGGAATGAATTAACCCATCAGAAAGTGCTTTCTCAGAAAGCTTCTTTACAATTTTTATCTGAGAATATTTCCTTTGTCACCATAGGCTTCAATATGATACAAAATATCCCTTCTCATATTCCTCAAAAACACTACCATCAAAATGGTGAATGAAAAAGATCATGTAACATTTTGAGATGAATTAACACATCACAAAGCAGTGTCTCAGAAAGCTTCTTTGTAGTTTTTAATTCAGGATATTTCCTTTGTCACCATAAGCTTCAATGTGCTCCGAAGTATCCCACTGCATATTTCAAGAAAAGAGTGTCCAAAAACTGCCCATTGAAAAGAACACTGTAACTCTGTGAGATGAATTCAAACATCACAGAGCAGTTTCTCAGAACGTTTCTTTCTAATTTTTGTCTGAGGGTATTTCCTTTCTCACCTTAGGCCTCAATGCCCTCCCAAATATCCCTTTGCAGATTCCAAGTAAACAGTGTTAGCAAACTGCTCTATGAAAAGAAAGGTGTAACACTTTGTGTTGAATTAACACATCAGAAAGGACCTTCTCAGAAACCTACATTCTAGTTTTTATGTCAGGATATTTTCTTTGTCACCATAGGCTTCAACACAATCCTAAATACTCCTTCTAAGATTCCCCAAAACACTGCTACCAAATTGATCAATGGAAAGGATCATGTAATCCTGTTAGGTGAATTAACACATCACAAATCAGTTTCTCAGAAAGCTTCTTTCTAGTTTTTGTATGAGGATATTTCCTTTATCTCCAAAAGCTTCAATGTGCTATGAAATATTCCATTGAAGATTCAAAGAAAACAGTATTAGCAAACTTCTCAATGAAGGGAACAGTGTAATTCTGTGAGATGGGTTCACTCATCACAAAGCAGTTTCTCAGAAAACTTCCTTTTGGTTTTTATCTTAGGATATTTCCTTTGTCATCATGGGCTTCAATGTGCTCTCAAATATGCTATTACAGATTCCAAGAAAACAGTGTGAGCAAACTTCTCAATGAAAAGAATGGTGTAATTCTGTGAGATGAATTCACGCATCACAAAGGAGTATCTCAGAAAGATTCTTTCTACTTTTAATCTGAGGATATTTTCTTTTTCCCTACACTCCTCAATGCACTTCCAAATATCCTTTTGCAGATTCCATGAAAACAGTGTTAGCAAACTGCTCCATGAAAAGAAGGATGTAACTCTCTGAGATGAATTCACCCATCACAAAGAACTTTCTCAGAAACCTTCTTTCTAGTTATTATCTGAGGGTATTTCATTTGTCAACATATGGTTCATTGCGGTCCAAAATATCCCCTCTCAGATACCCCAAAAATAGTGCTACCAAACTGCTCCATGAAAAGAATCATGTAACTCTGTGAGATTTCGTTTTCCACCATAAGCTTCAATGTGCTCCAAAACATCCCTTTGTAGATTCCACAAAAACAGTGTTAACAAACTGTACCATGAGAAAAAAGTGTAACTCTGTGAGGTGAATTCACACATCATAAAGAACTTTCTCAGAAAACTTCTTTCTTATTTTTATCTGAGGATATTTCCTTTGTCACCATAGGCTTCAATGAGATCCAAAATATCCCTTCTCAGATTCAACAAAAACAGTGCTACCAAACAGCTCCTTGAAAAGGATCATGTAATCCTGTGAGATGAATTAACACCTCACAAAGTGGTTTCTCAGAAAGCTTCTTTCTAGTATTTGTATGTGGATATTTCCTTTTCCACCACAAACTTCAATATGCTCCAAAATATCCCTTCACACACACCACAAAAATAGTGATGCCAAAGTGCTCCCTCAACAGAAACATTTAACTCTGTGAGACGAATGCACACATCATGAAGGAGCTTATCAGAAAGCTTCTCTCCAGGTTTTACCTGAAGAATTTTCGTTGATCCCATTAGACCTCTATGCACTCCCAAATATCCCATTGCAGATTCAACAAAAACAGTGCTACCAAACTGCACAATGAAAATAAAGTTTTAATACTGTGAGAAAAATTCAGCCGTCACAAAGTATTTTCTCAGGCAGCTTCTTTCCAGTTTTTTTCTGGGAATATTTCCTCTTCCACCATAGACTTCAATGCACTGCAAAATACCCCTTCTCAGACACCACAAAAACAGTGATTCCAAAGTGCTCCCTCAACAGAAACGTTTAGCTCTATGAAACTAATGAACATATCACAAAAGAGTTTCTCCAAAAGACTCTCTCCAGTTGTTACCTGAACAATTTTCTTTTTTCACCTTAGGCCTCCATGAGCTCCAAAATATCCCCCCGTGCTGATTTCACAAAATCAGTGCTAACAAACTCCTTTATAAGAAAGAATGATGTAACTCTGTGAGCTAAATTGACCCATCACATAGTAGTTTCTCAGGAAGCTTCCTCCTAGTTTATATATGAAGATATTTCCTTTTCTCCTGAAAGGCTTAAATGCACTGCCAAATATCCCTTCTCAGACACCACAAAAACAGTGATGCCAAAGTGCTTTCTGAACAGAAACGCTTATATCTATGAGGTGAATGGAAACACTACAAGGAAGTTTCTCAGAAAGCTTCTCTCCAGTTTTTACCTGAAGATATTACGTGTTGTGCCATTAGACTCTATGTGTTCCTGAATATCCCTTTGCAGATTCCACAAAAACTGTTACCAAACTGCTCAATGGAAAGAAAGGTTTATCTCTGTGTGTTGAATTCACACACCACAAAGCTGTTTCTCAGAAAACTTCTTTTTCGTTTAAATCTGAGAATATTTCCTTTTTCACCATAGGCTTCAATGTGCTCCCAAATATCTCTTCTTAGATACCACAAAAGCTATGATACCAAACTGCTCAATCAACAAAAAGGTTAAACTCTATGAGATGAATAGACACATCACAAAACCGTTTCTCAAAAAGCTTATCTCCAGGTTTTATCTGAAGTTATTTCCTTTTTCATCACAGGTCTCTAGGAGCTCCAGAATATTCCTTTGCAGATTCCATAAAAACAGTGCTACCAAACTAATCTTGAAAAAAATCGTGTAACTGTGTGAGATGAACTCACAAATAACAAAGCAGTTTCTCAGAAAGCTTCTTTCTAGTTTTTGTCTGAGGATAATTCCTTCATCACTCAAAGCTTCAATGCCTTCCAAAATATCCTATTGCCAATTCCAAGATAACAGTGTTAACAATCTGCTTAATGAAAAGAACAGTGTTATTCTGTGAGATGAATTCACACGTCATGAAGTAGTTTCTCAGAAAGATTCTTTTTGGTTTTTATCTAAGGATATTTCCTTTTCCACCATAGGCTTCAATGCGTTCCCAAATATCCTATTGCAGATTCCAAGAAAACATTGCTAGAAAACTGCTGAATGAAACGAATGGTGTAACTCTGTGAGATGAATTCACACATCACAAAGCAGTTTCTCAGAAAGCTTCCTTTTAAATTTTATCTGAGGCTATTTCCTATTTCACTAAAGGCCTTAATGCACCCCAAATATCCCTTTGCAGATTCCACGAAAACGGTGCTAGCAAACTGCTCCAAGTAAAGAGTGGTGTAACACTGTTAGAAGAATACACATATTACAAAGACCGTTCTCAGAAAGCTTCTTTCTAGTTTTTATCTGAGGATATTTCCTCCATCACCACAGGCTTCAATGTGATCCAAAATATCCTTTCTCAGATTCCCCTAAAACAGTGCCACCAAGCTGCTCCATGAAAAGAATCATGTAACTCGAGAGATGAATTAACACATCACAAAGCTGTTTCACAGAAAGCTTTTTCTAGTTTTTACATGAGGATATTTCCTTTTCCACCATAGCCTTCAGTGTGCTCCCAATTATCTCTTCTGAGACATCACAAAAAACAGTGTTGCCAAAGTGCTCCCTCAAAAGGAACGTTTAGCTGTATGAGATGAATACATAAATGACAAAGGGGTTTCTCCCAAAGCTTCCCTCCAGCTTTTACCCGAAGAATTTTGTTTTATCTACTTAAGCCTTTAAGCACTCCCAAATATCCCTCTGCAGATTCCACAAAAACAGTGCTAACAAACTGCTCCATGAAAAGAATGATGCAACTCTGTGACATAAATTGACCCATCACAAAGCAGTTTCCCAAGAACCTTCTTTATAATTTTTGTTGAGGAAATTTACTTTGTCATTGTAAGCTTCAATGCGCTCCAAAATATCCCATTGCAGATTCAAGGAAACAGTGTTAGTAAACTGTTCAATGAAAAGAACAGTGTAACTCTGTGAAATCATTTCACATATCAGAAAGCAATCTCTCAGAAAGCTTCTTTTTGGATTATCATC
>NW_012117799.1:844189-866262 GCF_000951035.1 Colobus angolensis palliatus
ATGGAGTCTCGCTCTGTCACCCAGGCTGGAGTGCAGTGGCCGGATCTCAGCTCACTGCAAGCTCTGCCTCCCGGGTTTACCCCATTCTCCTGCCTCAGCCTCCTGAGTAGCTGGGACTACAGGTGCCTGCCACCTCACCTGGCTAGTTTTTTTTTATTTTTTAGTAGCGATGGGGTTTCACCATGTTAGCCAGGATGGTCTCGATCTCCTGACCTCGTGATGCACCCATCTCAGCCTCCCAAAGTGCTGGGATTACAGGCTTGAGCCACCGTATCTGGCTTGGATTATCATGTTAGGATACTTCCTTTGTCACCACATTATTCAATGCATTCCCAAATATTCTGTTGCAGATTCCATGAAAACAGGATTATCAAACTGCTCAATGTATAGGACAGTGTAATTCTGGCAGATGAATTCACACATCACAAATAACTTTCTCAGAAAGCTTCTTTCTAGTTTTTATCTGAGGATATTTACTTTGTCATCACAGACTTCAATGCAGTTCGAAATATCCCTTCTCAGATTTCCCAAAAACAGTGCAAACAATTGGCTAAATGAAAAAAATTCTGTAGCTCCATTAGACGAATTAACACATCACAAAGCAGTTTCTCAGAAAGCTTCTTTCTACTTTTATATGAGGACATTTCCTTTGTCACCACAGGCTTCTGTGCACTCAAAAATATCCTAAGGCAGATTCCACGAAAACAGTGTTAGCAGAATGCTCAATGAAAGGAATGGTGTAACTCTGTGAGACAAATTAACCCATCACAAAGCAGTTTCTCAGAAAGCATCTTTCTAGTTTTCATCTGAGGATATTTCCTTTGTCACTATAAGTTTCATTGCGCTAAGAAATATCGCATTGCTAATTCCGAGAAAACAGTGTTAGCAAACTGCTTAATGAAAAGAACAGTAAAACACTGTGAGATGAATCCACACATCACAAATCAGTTTCTCAGATAGATTCTTTCTGGTGTTTATCTGAAGATATTTCCTTTTTCACCATAGACCTCAATGCGATCCCATATATGCCTTTGCAGATTCCGTGAAAACAGTATAGGCATACTGCTCCATGAAAAGAAACATATAACTCTGTGAAATGAATTCACACATCACAAACAAGTTTCTCAGAAAGCTTCTCTCCAGTTTTTACCTGAAGATATTTCCTGTTTCACCATTAGATGCTATGCGCTCCTGAATACCCCTTGCAGATTCCAGGAAAACAGTGTTACCAAACTGCTCAATGAAAATAAAGTTGTAACTCTCTGAGATGAATTCACCCATCACATGGAAGTTTCTCAAAAAGCTTCTGTCTAGTTTACATATGAGGATATTTCCTTTTTCACCGTAGACTTCAATGTGCTCAAGAATAACTCTTCTCAGATACCAGAAAAAGAGTGATACCGAACTGCTGAATCAAAAAAATGTTAAAATTTTGAGATGAATACACACATCAAAACACCGTTACTCAAAAATTTTATCTCTAGTTTTTATCTGAAGTTATTTCCTTTTCCACCATAGGCCTCTAGGAGTTTCTGAATATCCCTTTGCAGATTTCATAAAAAGCAGTGTTACCAAACTGCTCAAATAAAATAAAGTTGTAACACTGTGATGAATTAAGCCATTACAAAGAAATTTCTCAGTAACCTTTCCAGTTTTTATCTCAGGATATTTCCTTTTCCACCATTGTCTTGCATGCATTCCGAAGTATCCCTTCTCAGACACCCCAAAACAGTGATGCCAAACTGCTCCCTCAACAGAAAGCTTTACCTCTATGAGATGAATGCACACATCACAAAGGCGTTATCAGAGACTTTCTTTCCAGTTTTTACCTGAAGATATTTCCTTTTTCAACATTGGACTCTATCCACTCCCGAATATCTCTTTGCATATTCCACAAGAACAGTGTTAACAAACTGCTCAATGAACAGAAAGACTTAACTCTGTTAAGTGAATTCACCCATCACAAAACAGTCTCTCAGAAAGCTTCTGTCTAGTTTTTATCTGTGCATATTTACTAATCCACCATCAGCCTCAATGTGCTCCCAAATATCCTTTCTCAGACACCACAAAAAGAGTGAGGCCAAACTGCTCAATCAATAAAATGGTTTATCTCTATGAGATGAATGCACATATCACAAAAGAGTTTCTCAAAAACCTTCTCTCCAGTTTTTATCTGAAGATATTTTTTTCACCATAGGCCTCTAGGAGCTCCTGAAAATCTCTTTGCAGATTCCTCAAAAACAGTGCTACCAAACTACACAATGAAAAGAAAGCTATAACTCTGTGAGATGAATTCATCAATCAAAAAGCAATTTATCAGAAAGCTTCTACTTAGTTTTTATCTGAAGATATTTCCTTTTACACCATAGGCCCTAAGGCACTCCCAAATATTCCTTTGCAGATACAGGAAAGCAGTGTTAGCAAACTGCTACATGAAAAGAAAGGTGTAGCTCTGTGAGATGAATTCACAAATCACAAAGAACGTTCTCAGAGAGCTTCTGTCTAGTTTTCATTTGAGGATATTTCCCTTGTAGCCATAGGTTTCAATGCGATCCAAAATATCCCTTCTCAGATTCACCAAAAACAGAGCTACCAAACTAGTCCATGAAAAGAATCATGTAACTCTGTGAGATGAATTACCACATCACAAAACAGTTTCTAAGAAAGCTTCTTTCTAGTTTTTATATGAGGATATTTCCTTTGTCAACATATGCTTCAAAGCACTCCGAAATAGCCCACTGCAGATGCCAAGAAAACAGTGTTAGCAAACTGCTCAATGAAAAGAAAGGTGTAACTCTGTGTGATGAATTCACACATCACAAAGCAGTTTCTCGGAAAGCTTATTTATAGTTTTTGTCTGAGGATATTTAGTTTTTCACCATAGGCCTAAAAGTGCTCAAAATGTCCCTTTGCAGATTCCACGAAAGCAGTATTTCCAAGCTGCTTCATTAAAAGAAAGGTGTAACTCTGTGAGTTGAATTCATGCAAAACAGATAACTTTCTCAGAAAGCTTCCTTATTGTTTTTATCTGAGGATATTTCCTTTTCACTACATTTTTCCATGCGATTCAAACTATCCCTTCTCAGATTTCTGAAAAACAGCACTACCAAAAAGCTCCATGAAAGGAATCATGTAACTGTGTGAGATGAATTCAAGCATCACAAATCTGTTTGTCAGAAAGCTTCTTTCCAGTTTTTATCTGAGGATATTTCATTTGAAACCATATGCTTCAATGAGCTCCCAAATATGCTATTGCAGATTCCATAAAAACAGTATTAGCAAACTGCTGAATGAATAGAACAATGTAACTCTGTGAGATGAATTCACACATCACCAAGCAGTTTCTCAGAAATCTTCTTTCTAGTTTTTCTCTGAGGATATTTCCTTGTTCACTATAGGCCTCAATGCACTCCCAAATATTTCCAGATTCCACGAAAACAGTGTTAGTAAACTGCTCCATGAAATCTAATGTGTAACTCCGTGAGATGAATTCACACTTCACAAACAACTTTCTCAGGAAGCTTCCGTCTAGTTTTTATTTGAGGATATTTCCTTTTCCACCACAGACTTCATGCACTCCCAAACATCCCTTCTCAGACACCACAAAAACAGTGATGCCAAAGAGCTCCCTGAACAGAAACGTTTAGCTCCATGAGATGAATGCACACATCACAAAGGAGTTTCTCAGAAAGCTTCTCTCCATTTTTTGCCTGAAGATGTTTTCTTTTTCACCATTGGACTCTATGAGCTCCCGAATATCCCTTTGTAGATTCCACAAAAACAGTGTTACAAACTGCTCAATGAAAAGAAAGGTGTAACACTGTGAGATGAATTCAACCATCATGAAGCAGTTTCTCACAAAGTTTCTTTCTAATTTTAATCTGAGGATATTTTCTTTTTCATCATAGGCTTCAATGTGCTCAAAAATAACTCCTCTCAGATACCACACAAACAGTTATGCCTAACTCCTCAATCAACAAAAACGTAAAATACTGTGAGATGAATACACACATCACAAAACCATTTCTTGAAATCCTTCTCTCTGTTTTTTATTCGAAGTTATTTCCATTTTCACCATAGGCCTCTAGGAGCTCCCAAATATCCCTTTGCAGATTCCATAAAGACAGTGCTACCAAACTGCTCAAAGAAAACAAAGGTGTAACTCTGTGTCATGAATTCACCCATCACAAAAAAATTTCTCAGGAAGCTTCTTTCTAGTTTTTATCTCAGGATATGTCCTTTTCCAGCATCGACTTCCATAAGCTCTCAAATATCCATTCTCACACACCACAAAAACAGTAATGCCAAACTGCTCTCTCAACAGAAATCTTTACCTCTATTAGATAAATACACACATCACAAAGGAGTTATCAGAAACTTTCTCTCCAGGTTTAACCTGAAGATGTTTCCTTTTCCAACATTGGCCTCTACCTACTCCCGAATATCCCTTTGCATATTCCACAAAAACAGTGTAATCAAACTGCTCAATGAAAAGAAGATTTATTTTGTGAGGTGAATAGTAACATAAGAAATAATTTTCTCAGAAAGCTTCTTCAAAGTTTTTATCTGAGGATATTTACTTTTCCACCATAGGCCTCAACGCAGTCCAAAATATCGCTTTGCAGATTTCATGAAAACAGTTTTAGCATATTGCTCCATGAAAAGAATGGTGTAATTATGTGAGATAAATTCACATATCACAATGTTCTTTCTCACAAAATTTCTTTCTAATTTTTATCTGAGAATATTTCCTTTTTCTCCATATTCTTCAATATGCCCTCGAATACCCCATTGAAGAATAAATGAAAAAAGTGTTAGCAAACTTCTCTAAGAAAAGAATGGTGTAATCCTGTGAGGTGAATTCACACATCACAAAGCCGTTTCACAGAAAATTTCTTTTTGGTTTTCATCTGAGGATAGTTCCTTTATCACCATAGGATTCAACATGCTTCCATATATCCCATTGCAGATTCCATGAAAACAGTGTTATCAAACTGTTCCATGAAAAGAAAGGTATAACTCTGTGAGATGAACTCACACATCACAAATAACTTTCTCAGAAAGTTTCTTTCTAGTTTTTATCTGAGGACATTTCCTTTTGTGCTGTAGGCTTCAATGTGATCCAAAATATCCCTTCTGAAATTCCCCAAAATCAGTGCAACCAAACTGTTCCACAAAAAGAATCGTGTAACTCTGTGAGATAAACTCACAAATCACAAAGCAGTTTCTCAGAAAGCTTCTTCCTAGGTTTTGTCTGAGGATATTTCCATTGTCACCCTAAAGTTCAACGCTCTCTGAAAAATCCCATTGCAGATTCCAAAAAACAATGTTAGCAAACTGCCCAATGAAAAGGACACTGTAACTCTGTGAGTGGAATTCACACAACACAAATCAGTTTCTCTGAAATCTTCCTTTTGGTCTTTCTATGAGGATATTTCCTTTGTCACCATAAGCTTAAATGCACTCCAAAATATCAGATTGCAGATTCCAAAAAACAGTGCAAGCAAACTGCTTAATGCAAAGAGTGTATAACTCTGTGAGATGAATTCTTGCATCACAAAACAGTTTGTCAGAACAGTTCTTCAAAATTTCTATCTGAGGATACTTCCTTTTTCAAAATAGGCCTCAAGGTGCTCCAAAATATCCCTTTGCAGATTCCAGGAAAATAGTGCTAGCAAACTGCTCCATAAAAAGAAAAGTGTAACTCTGTGAGATGAAACCACACTTCACAAAGAACTTTCTCGGAAAACTTCTTTCTAGTTTTTATCTGAAGATATTTCCGTTGTTACCATAGGCCTCAATGCCATGCAAAATGTCCCTTCTCAGATTCCCCAAAAACTGCTATGAATCTGTTCCTTGAAAAGAATCATGTAACTCTGTGAGATGAATTTACAAATCACGAAGCAGAATCTCAGAAAACTTCTTTCTAGTTTTTCTCTGAGGATATTTCCTTTTTCACCATAGGCCTCAATGAGGTCGTGAATATCTCTTTGCAGATTCCATGAAAACAGTGTCACTAAACTGCTCCATGAAAACAGTGGTGGAAATCTGTGAGATGAATTAACACATCACAAAGTGGTTTCTCAGAAAGCTTCCTTCTGTTTTTTTGTCTGAGGATATTTCCTTTGACACCATAGGTTTCAGAGCACTGTCAGATATCCTATTGCATATTGCAGAAGAAGAGTGTTAGCAAACTGCTGCAAGAAAAGAATTGTGTAACTCTGTGAGATGAATTCACACATCACAAAGAGTTTCTTAGAAAGCTTCTTTCCAGTTTTTGTCTTAATATATTTGCTTTGTCTACCTAGGCTTCAATGCTATCCAAAATATCCATTATCAGATACCATAAAAACAGTGTTATCAAACTGCTCCATGAAAAGAATGGTGTAACACTGTGAGATGAACTTACACATCCCAAAGTTGTTTCTCAGAAAGCTTCTTTCTAGTTTTACTCTGAGGAAAATTTCCATTTTCACCATATTCCTCAATGCACTCCTGAATATCCAATTGCCGATTAAACAGAAAACGTTTCAGCAAATTTCTGAAGGAAAAGAGCTTTGTAACTCTATGAGATGAATTCACACATCACAAAGCAGTTTCACAGTAAGCTTCTTTTTGGTTTTTACCTGAGAATATTTCCTTTGTCAACAGAGACTTCAATGTGCTCCCAAATATCCTATTGCAGATTCCACAAAAACAGTGTTAGCAAACTGCTGAATGAAAAGGACAATGTAATTCTGTGAGATAAATTCACACATTAGAAAGCAGTTTCTCAGAAATATTCTTTCTACTTTTATTCTGAGGATGTTTTCTTATTCACTATAGGCCTCATTGTGCTCCCAAATATTCCTTTGCAAATTCCATGAAAACAGTGTTAGCAAACTACTTAATGAAAAGAAAGGTGTAACTCTGTGACATGAATTCACACATCACAAGCAAATTACTCAGAAAGTTTCTTTCTAACTTATGTCTGAGGATATTTCCTTTTCCACTATTAGCTTTATGCATTCCCAAATATCCCGTCTCAGACATCACCAAAACAGTGATGCCAAAGTTCTCCCTCAGCAGAAACATTCAGATCTATGAGATGAATGCACACATCACAAGGGAGATTCTCAGAAAGCTTGTCTCCAGTTTTTACCTGAAGATATTTGCTTTTATGCCATTGGACTCTATGCTCTCCCAAATATCCGTTTGCAGATTCCACAAAAACAATGTTAACAAACTACTCTGTGAAAAGAAAGGGGTAACTCGGTGAGATGAATTTACACATCATGCTGAAGTTTCTAGAGATCTTATTTCTGGATTTTATCTGAGGATATTTCCTTTGTAACCACAGGCTTCGATGCACTCTGAAATATCAGATTTCAGATTCCAAGAAAACAGTGTAATCAAACTGCTCAATGCAAAGTACTATGTAACCCTGTGAGATGAATTCACCTACACAAAGCAGTTTATCAGAAAGCTTCTTTCTAATTTTTATCTGAGGATATTTCCATTTTCTATTTAGGCCTCAAGAATTCCTAAATATCCCTTGCAGATTCCATGAAAACAGTGTTAGAAAACTTCTCCATGAAAATAAAGATGTAGCTCAGTGAGATTAATTCACACATCACCAAGAAGTTTCTCAGAAGACTAAAGAAAGACTAGAGAAAGTCTAACTCTGTGAGTTACATTCACACATCACAATGCAGTTTCTCAGAATGCTTCTTTCCACTTTTTATCTGAGGATATTTCCTTTTTCACCATAGCCCTCAATGAGCTCCCAAATATCACTTTGCAGAATCCACGACAACAGTGTTAGCAAACTGTTACAAGAAGGAAAGGGTGAAACTCTGTGTGATGAATTCACACATCAGAAAGCAATTTCTCAGAAAGGTTCTTTCTAGTTATTATCTGAGGATATTTCCTTTTTCACCATGGGCCTCAACTGGCTTCCAAATATCACTTTGCAGATTCCACGAAAAGAGCATTAGCAAACTGCTTCATGAAGACTAAGTTGTAACTCTGTTAGATGAATTCACAGATCACAAAGCAGTTTCTCACAAAGCTTCTTTCACGTTTTTAATTGAGGATATTTCATTTATCAGCATAGGCCTCAATGTGATCCTAAGTAGCCCTTCTCAGATTCCTCAAAGACAGTGTTAACCGACTGCTCCATGAAACGCAAGTGTAACTCTGTGAGATGAATTCACACATCACAAAGAAATTTCTCAGACAGCTTCCTTCTAGTTTTTAACTGAGGATATTTCCTTTTGTCACCAGAGGCTCAATGCAATGCAAAATATCCCTTTCCAGACTCCCCCAAAAAAGTGCTACAAAACTACCCCATGAAAAGAAAGGTGTAACTCTGTGATATCAATTCACGAATCACAAAGGAGTTTCTCAGAAATCTTCTTATAGCTTTTATCTGAAGATATTTCCTTCGTCACCATAGGCTTCAGTGTGATCCGAAATATCCCTTCTCAAATTCCCCAAAAATGGTTCTACCAAACTGCTCCATAAATAGAATCGTGTAACTCTGTGGGATTCATTCACAAATCACTCAGGAACTTCCTTTTAATTTTTTTCCGAGGATATATCCTTTCTCACCCTAAGCTTCAAAGTGCTCTGAAATATCCCACTGCATATTCCAGGAAAACAGTGTAAGCCAACTGGTCAAGGAAAAGAACAATGTAACTCTGTGACATGAATTCATGCATCACAAAGGAGTTTCTCAGATATCTTGTTTTTAGTTTTTATCATTCAATATTTCCTTTTTCCTTATAGACCTCAATGTGCTCCAGGATATCCCATTACAGATTAGATGAAAACAGTGTTAGCAAACTTCTCCACGAATAGAAAGGTGTAACTCTGTGAGACAAATTCACTCATTATAAATAACTTTCTCAGAAAGCTTTCTTCTAGTTTTTATCTGAGTATATTTCCTTTGTCACCATAGTCTTCAATGTGACACCAATTTTCCCTTCTCAGAATCCCTAAAAAGATTGCTACCATACTGATCCATAAAAAGGATCATGTACATCTGTGAGCTGAATTCACACATCACAAAGCGGTTTTTCAGAAAGCTTCTTTCTAGTTTTTATATGAGGATATTTCTTTTGTCACTCTATGCTTCAATCTGCTCTGAAATAACCCACTGCATTTACAAGAAAACAGTGTTAGCAAACTGCTCAATGAAAAGACGGTTTAACTTTGTAAGATGAATTCACACATCACAGGGCAGTTTGTCAGAATGCTTCTTTCTAATTTTTGTCTGAAGATATTTCCTTTTTCACCATAGATTTCAATGCGATCCAAAATATCCCTTCTCAGATTCCCCAAAAACACTGCTACCAAATTGATCCATGAAAAGATTGGTGTAACTCTGTGAGACGAATTCACAAATCCCAAAGCAGTTTCTCAGAAAGCTTCCTTCTAGTTTTTTCTGAGTATATTTCCATTGTCACCGTAAGCTTCGATGTGCTCTGAAATATCCCATTGCAGATTCCAAGAAAACAGTGTCAGAAAACTGCTCCATGAAAAGTTTAAGTCTGTGAGATGAATTCACACATCACAAAGAAATTTCTCAGAAAGCTTCTTACTAGTTTTATCTGAGGATATTTCCTTTGTCACCACAGGCTTCAAGGTGATCCAAAATATACCTTCTTCCATATTTCCAATACAGTGCTAACAAACTGCTCCACGAAAAGAATTGTGTAACTCTGTTGAGATGAATTAATAGATCACAGCGTTTTCTCAGATTGCTTCTCTCTGGTTTCCATATGAGGCTATTTCCTTTTCCACCATAGGCTTCAATGTGCTCCCAAGTATTCCTTCTCAGACACCACAAAAACAGTGATGCCAAAGTGCTCTCTCAACAGCAATGTTTAGCTCTATGAGATGAATACACACATCACAAAGAGTTTCTCAGAAAACTTCTCTCCAGTTGTTACCTGAAGAATTTTCTTTTTGCTCTTTATGCCTCTATGCATTCCCAAATATCCCTCTGCAGATTCCACAAAAACATTGCTACAACACTGTGCAATGAATAGAAAGGTTTAACTCTGTGAGATAAATTCACACATCACAAAGCAGTTTCTCAGGAAGCTTCTTTCTGGCTTTTATCTGAGGATATTTCCTTTTCCACCATAGGCTTCAATGCATTCCCAAGTATCCCTTCTAGGACACCACAAAAACAGTGATGCCAAAGTGCTCCCTCAACAGAAATGTTTATCTCAATGAGATGAATGCACACATCACAAAGGAATTTCTCAGAAAGCTTCTCTTCAGTTTTTACCTGAATGTATTTACTTTTTTGCCATTTGACTCTACGGTCTTCTGAATATCCCTTTGCAGATTCCACAAAAGCAGGTTTACCCAACTGCTCAATGAAAAGAAAGGTGTAAATCTGTGAGATGATTTCAATCATCACAAAGCAATTTCTCAGAAAGCTTCTTTCTAGTTTAAATCTGAGGATATTTCCTTTTTCACCATAGGGTTCAATGTGCTCCCAAATATCTCCTCACAGATACCACAAAAACAGTAATGTCGAAGTGCTCAATCAACAATAAGCTCAAACTCTATGAGATGAATACAGATCACAAAACCGTTTCAGAAAAAGCATCTCTCCAGTTTTATCTGAATTTGTTTCCTTTTTCACTGTAGGCCTCTAGGAGCTCCCGAATATCCCTTTTCAGATTCCACAAAAACAGTGCTACGAAACTGCTCAAAGAAAAGAAAAGTGTAACTCAGTGTGATTAATTCGCCCATTCAAAAGAAATTTCCCAGAGTGCATCTTTCTCGTTTTTTTCTCAGGATACTTATTTTTCCACCATCAGCATCCATGAACTCCCAAATATCCCTTCTCAAACACCACAAAGACAGTGGTAACAACCTGACCCATGAAGAGAATCATGTAACTCTGTGAGATAAATTAAAATATCACAAAGCGATTTCTCACAAAGCTTCTTTCTAGTTTCTATATGAGGATAATTCTTTTTTAACAAAAGGCCTCAATGCGCTCCAGAATATAACATTGCAGATTCCATGAAAACAGTGTCAGCAAACTGCTCCATGAAAAGAACGGTGTAACTCTGTAAGATGAATTCACACATCACAAAGCAGTTTGTCAGAAAACTTCTTTCTAGTTATTATCTGAGGATATTTACTTTTACACTGCAGGCCTTAATGTCCTCCCAAATATCCCTTTTCAGACTGCATGGAAAGAGTTATAGCAAACTGCTACATGAAAAGAAAGGTCTACATCTGTGAGATGAATTCACACAGCAAAAATAAGTTTATCAGAAAGCCTCTTTCTAGTTTTTATCTCAGGATATTTCCTTTGTCACCATAGGTTTCACTGCGATCCAAAAGATCCCTTCTCAGATTTCCCAAAAACACTGTTACCAAATTGATCCGTGAAATGTATGCTGTAACTCTGTGAGATGAATTCACAAATGACAAAGCAGTTTCTCGGAACATTTCTTTCTAGTTTTTTTTTGGGGTTTTTCCTTTTTCCCCTTAGGTTTGGTTGCCTTTTGATTTTTCCCTTTGCGGATTCCAGGAAACCGTTTTTTTGAACTTGTTCCTTGAAAGGGAGGTTTTATTTTTTTGGGTTGATTTCCCCCACCCCAAGGCGTTTTTTGAGAAGGTTTTTTTTTGTTTTTTTTTTGGTTTTTTCCCTTTTTTCCTTTTAGGCTTCTTGTTATACCACATATTCTTTTGCAGATTCCACGAAATCAGTTTTAGAAAACTGCTACATAACAAGAAAGTTGTAAATCTGTGAGATAAATTCACACATTCCCAAGAACTTTCTCAGAAAGCTACTTTCTAGTTTTTATCTGAGGATATTTCCTTTGTCATCATAGGCTACAATGTGATCCAAAATTTCCCCTCTTAGATTCCCCAGAAACAGTGCTACCATCTGCTACATAAAAAGAATAGGGTAACTCTGTGAAATGAATTGACACATCAGAAAGCATTTTCGCAGAAAGCTTCCTTGTAGTTCGTATGTAAGGATATTTCTTTGTCACCGTATGCTTCAATCTGCTCTGAAATAACCCATTGCAGATTCCAAGAAAACACTGTTAGCAAACTGCTCAATGAAAAGACGATTTAACTCTGTAAGATGAATTCACACATCACAAAGCAGCTTCTCAGAAAGCTTCCTTCTAGTTTAAATCTGAGGATATTTCCTATATACCCATAAGCTTCAATTCGATCCAAAATATCCCATTTCAGATTCCAAGAAAACAGTGTTAGCAATGTGCTCAATGAAAACAACAGTGTAACTGTGAGATGAATGCACACATCACAAGGCAGTTTCTCCGAAAGCTTCTTTTTGGTTTATATTGCAGGATATTTCCTTTTTCACTATAGTCCTCTATGCGCTCAGGAATATCCCACTGCAGATTTCATGAAAACACTGTTAGCAAATGGATCCATGAAAAGAAATGTGTAATTCTCTGAAGTGAATTCACTCATCACAAAGAACTTTCTCAGAAAGCTTCCTTCTAATTTTTCTTTGAGAATATTTCCTTCATCACCATAGTCTTCAATGCTGCACAAATTATCCCTTCTCAGATTCCCCAAAAACACTGCTACCAAACTGATCCATGAAAAGAATCATGTAGCTCTGTGAGATGAATTCGCACATCACAACGCAGTTTCTCAGAAAGCTTCTTTCTAGTGTTTATAAGAGGATATTTCCTTTGTCACCCTAAGCTTCAATCCGATCTGAAATAACACTTGGTAGAATCCAAGAAAACAGTGTTAGCAAACTACTCAATGAAAAGAATGGTTTAACTCTGTAAGATGAATTCACGCATCACAAGGTAGTTTGTCAGAAATCTTCTTTCTAGTTATCATCTGAGGATATTTCCTTTTTCCCCTCAGGCCCTAATGTCCTCCCAAATATCCCTTTTCAGATTCCACCAAAAGAGTTTTAGCAAATTGCTACATGAAAAGAAAGGTATATCTCTGTGAAGTGAATTCACATCAAATATAAGTTTATCAGAAAGCCTCTTTATAGTTTTTTATCTGAGGATAATTTTTTTGTCACCATAGGCTTTAATGCAATACAAAATATCCCATCTCAGATTCCTCAAAAACAGTGCTACCAAACTGCTCCATGAAAAGAATCGTGTAAGTCTGTGAGATTAATTCACTATTAACAAAGCAGTTTCTCAGAAAACTTCTTTCTAGTTTTTTTTCCTGAGGATATTTCCTTGTAACCATGAGCTTCGATGCACTCTGAAATACCTCATTGCAGATTGCACAAAAACACTTTTAGCAAACTGCTCAATGAATAAAACAGTTTAATTCTGTGAGATGAACTCACACATCACAAAGCAGTTTCTCAAAAAAACTTCTCTATATTTTTTATCTGAGGATATTTCCTTTTTCACCATATGCCTCAATGTGCTCCTATGTATCACTTGCAAATTCCACTAAAACAGTGTTATCAAACAGCTCAATGAAAAGAACAGTGTAACTCTGTGAGATGAACTCATGCATCACAAAGCAGTTTCTCAGAAAGCTTCTTTCTAGTTTTTATCAGAGGATACTTCTTATTTCACCATTGGACACAATATTCTCCCAAGTATCGCTTTGCAGATATCACGAAAATAATGTTAGCAAACTGCTCTATGGAAATAAAGGTGTAACTCTGTGAGATGGCATCACATGTCACAAACAGCTTTCTCAGAAACCTCCTTTCTAGTTTTTATCTGAGGATATTTCCTTTTTCACTATAGACCTCAATGCGCACTGAAATATCACTTTGGAAATTTCACGAAAACAGTGTTATTAAACTGCTCCATGGAAAGAAAGGTGTAACTCTGTGAGATGAATTCACACATCACAAAGAAGTTTCTCAGAAAGCTACTTTCTAGTTTTTATCTGAGGATATTTCCTTTTTCACTATAGACCTCAATGCGCACTGAAATATCACTTTGGAAATTTCACGAAAACAGTGTTATTAAACTGCTCCATGGAAAGAAAGGTGTAACTCTGTGAGATGAATTCACACATCACAAAGAAGTTTCTCAGAAAGCTACTTTCTAGTTTTTATCTGAGGATATTTTCTTTGTCACCATAGGCTTCAATCCATTCCAAAATTTTCCTTCCAGATAACACTAAAACAGTGCTATCAAACTGAGCCACGAATAAAATCTTGTAACTCTGTGAGATGAATTAACACATCAGAAAGCATTTTCACAGAAAGCTTCTTTCTAGTTTTTATAGGAGGGTATTTCCTTTGTCACCTTAAGCTTCAATGCGCTCTGAAATAACCCTTTACCATTTTAACAAAAACAGTGTTTGTAAACTGCTCAATGAAAAGAATGATGTAAATCTGTGAGATGAATGCACACAATGCAAAGCAATTTCTCAGAAAGCTTCTTTGTAGTTTTTCTGTGAGTATATTTGCTTTTCCACCATAGGCCTCAATGCACTCCCAAATATCCCTTTGAAGATTACATGAAAGGAGTGTTAGCAAACTGCTCCATGGAAAGAAGGTGTAACTCTGTGTGATGAACTCACACATCACAAAGAACTTTCTCAGAAAGCCTCTTTCTAGTTTTCATCTGTGTATATTTCTTCTGTCACTATAAGCTTCATTGCTCTCTGAAATATCCCATTGCAGAGTCCAAAAAACAGTTTTAGCAAACTGCTCAATGAAAAGAGTAGTGTAACACTGTGAGATGAATTCACACATCACAAAGCAGTTTCTCAAAAGCTTCCTTTTAGTTTTTGTCTGAGGATATTCCTTTTTCATCATAGGCCTCAATGCACTCCCATATATCCCATTGCAATTTCCACAAAAACAGTGTTAGCAAACTGATCAACAAAAAGAACGTTGTAACTTTGTGAGTGGAATTCACACATCACAAAGCAGCTTCTCAGAAAGGTTCTTTTTGGTTTCTCCCTGAGGATATTTCCTTTGTCACAATAGACTTCAATGTGATCAAAAATATCTTATTGCAGATTTCACGAAAACACTGTTATCTAACAGCTGACTAAAGAATGGGGTAACCCTGTGATATGAATTCACACATCACAAAGCAGGTCCTCAGAAAGGTTCTTTCTAGTTTTTCCCTGAGGTTATTTCCTTTATCACTATAGGTCTCAATGCACTCCCAAATATCCCTTTGCAGATTACACAATAACAGTGTTAGTAAACGGCTCTATGAAAAGAAAGGTGTAACACTGTCAGATGAATTCACGAATCACAAAGAACTTCCTCAGAAAGTTCTTTCTAGTTTTCATCTGGAGATATTTCCTTTGTCACCATAGGCTTCAATGTGATCCAAAATGTCTCTTCTCAGGTTCCCCATAAAAAGTGCTAACAAACTGATCCATGAAAAGAATAGTGTATTTCTGTGAGATGAATTCACACATCACAAAGAAGTTTCTCAGAAACTTTCTTTCTAATTTTTATCTGAGAATATTTCCTTTGTCACAAAAGGCTTCAGTGCCATTAAAAATATCCCTTCTCAGATTTCCCGAAAAACAGTGGTATCAAACTGCTCCATGAAAAGAATCATGTAACTATGTGAGATAATTAACACATCATAAAGTGGTTTCTCAGAAAGCTTCCTTCTACTTTTTCTATAAGGATATTTCCTATGTTACCATAAGCTTCAATTCACTCTGAAATATCAAACTGCACAATCAACAAAATCAGTGTTAGCAAACAGTTCAAAAAAAGGTGAATTCACACATCACAAAGAAGTTTTCACAGAGCTTCTTTCTAGTTTTTATCTGAGGATATTTCCTTTTTCACCAAAGGCCTCAATGCACTCCAATATATCCCTTTGCAGACTCAATGAAAACAGAGTTAGCAAACTGCTCAATGAATAGAATGGCGTAAATCTTTGAGAAAAATTCAATCCCCACAAAGCAGTTTCTCAGCAAGCTTCTTTCTAGTTTTTATCAGAGGATACTCCCTTTTTCATCATTGACCTCAATGCGTTCAAAAATATCCTTTGCAGATTCCATGAATACAGTTTTGGCAAACTACTGCATGAAAAGAAAGCTGTAAGTCTGTGAGATGAATTCACACATCACAAAGAACTTTCTCTGAAAGTTGCTTTCTAGTTTTTATCTGAGGATATTTCCTTTGTCATCACAGGCTACAATGCGATCCAGAGTATGACTTCTCAGATTCCACAAAAACAGTGCTACCAAACTGATGCATGAATAGAATCATGTAACTCTGTGAGATGAATTCACAAATCATGAAGTAGTTTCTCAGAAAGCTTCTTTCTAGTTTTTGTCTGAGGATATATCATTTGTCACCATAAGTTCTGAAATAGCACATTGCTGTTTCCACAAAAACAGTGTTAGCACACTGCTCAATGAAAAGAACAGTGTAACTCTGTGATATGAATTCACATATCATGAAGCAGTTTTTCACAGAGTTTCTTTGTAATTTTTATCTGTGAGTATTTAGTTTTTCACCATAGACCTCAATGCGCTCCCAAATATACCTTTGCAGATTACACGAACACAGTGTTAGCAAACTGCTTATCCAAAAAAAATGTGTAAGTCTGTGAGATGAATTCACATACCACAAAGAACTTTCTCAGACAGTTTCTTTCTAGTTTTCTTCTGAGGATATTTCCTTTTTCACCATAGGCCTCAATGTGATCCAGAATATGCCTTCTATCATATCCCAAAAACAGTGCTACCAAACTAATCCAGGAAAAGATTCGTGTAACTCTGTGAGATGAAATAACACATCACAAAGCGATTTCTCAGAAAGCTTCTTTCTACTTATTCTATGAGGAAATTTCCTCTGTCACCATGAGCTTCAATGTGGTCCAAAATATCCCATTGCAGATTCCAAGAAAGCAGTGTTAGCAAACTGCTCACTGAGAAGATCCGTGTAACACTGTGAGATGAATTCACACATCACAAAGCAGTTTCTCAGAAAGCTTCTTTCTAGTTTTTACCTGAGGATATTTCAGTTTTCATCATACACTTCAATACGATCCAAAATATCGCTTCTCAGATTCCCGAAAAAGAATGCTATGAAACTGTTCCATGTAGAGAACCATGTAGCTTGGAGAGATGAATTCACAAATCACAAAGCTGTTTCTCAGGAAGCTTCTTTTTAACTATTGTCTGAGGATGTGTCCTTTGTCACCATAAGCTTCAGTGCTCTCTGAAATATCCCATTGCGAATTCCATGAAAACAGGTTTAAGAAACTGCCCAATGAAATGTACAGTGTAACTCTGTGAGATGAATTCACACATCACAAACCAGTTTCTCAGAATGCTTATTTCTAGTTTTTATCTGAAGTTAGTTGCTTTTTCCCCATAGATCTTAATGTATTCCCAAATATCCCTTTTCAGATTCCACGAAAACAGTGTTAGCAAATTCCTCCATGAAAAGAAAGCTGTACCTCTCTGAGATGAATTCACACATCATGATCTTTCTCAGAAAAACCTCTTTCTAGTTTTTTTCTGTGGATATTTCCTTTGTCACCATAGGATTCAAAGCAATGTAAAATATCCCTTCTCAGATTCCCCCAAAACAGTCCTACCAAATTGATCCATGAGAATAATTATGTAACTCTGTGAGTTTCTCACAAGTTTCTCACAGGAAACTTCTCACAAAGCAGTTTCTCACAAAGCTTATTTCTGGTTTTTGCCTGAGGATATTTCCTTTCTCACCAAAATCTTCAATGCACTCCAAAGTATCCCATTGTAGATACCAATAAAACCGTGTTAGCAAACTGTTCAATGAAAAGAACAGTGTAACTTTGTGAGATGAATTGACACAACACAAAGCAGTTTCTCAGAAAGTTTCTTTCTACTTATATCTGAGGATATTTCCTTTTTCACTATAGGCCTCAATGCGCTCACATATATCACTTTGCAGAATCCACGAAAACAGCATTAGCACTGCTCCATCAAAAGACATATGTAACTCTGTGAGATGGATTCACAAACACAGAGAAGTTTCTTAGAAAGCTTCTTTCTACTATTTATCTGAGGATATTTAATTTGTCACCATAGGCATCAAGGTGATCCAAAATGTCCCTTCTCAGCTTCTTGGTAGTTTTCATTTGAGTATATTTCCTTTTTCCCTATAGGCCTCAATGTGCTCCAAAATATCCCTTTGCAAATTCCATGAAAACAGTGTTAGCAAGCTGCTCCATAAAAAAAGTTGTAACTCTGTGAGATGAAATCATGCTTCTCAGACTACTTTCTCATAAAGCTTGTTTCTAGTTTTTATCTGAGTATATATCATTGTTCACCATAGGCTTCAATGTGATATCAAATATCCCTTCACAGATTCCATGAAAACTGTACTACCAAACTGCTCCACGAATATAAAGGTGTAACTCTCTGGGAGGACTTCACAAATCACAAAGCAGTTTCTCAGAAAGCTTCTTTCTAGTTTTTTTCTGAGGATATTTCCTTTTTCACCATAGGCCTCAAAGAGCTCAAGAATATTCTTCTGCAGGTGCCATGAAAATAGTATTAGCAAACTTCTCAACGAAAAGAACAACGTAACTCTGTCATATTAATTCACAAATCACACAACAGTTTCACAAAATCTTTCTTTTTGGTTTTTATGTGAGAATATTTCCTACCTCACCATATTCTTCAATGCGTTCCCAAATTTCCTATTGCAGATACCATGAAAACAGCGTTAGCAAACTGCTGCAAGAAAAGAATTGTGTAACTCTGTGAGATGAATTCACACATCACAAAGCAGTTTCTCAGAAAACTTCTTTCTAATTTTTATCTGAGGGTTTCTCCTTTTCACCATAGGTTTCAATGCTTTCCAAAATATCTCTTCTCAGATTCCCAAAAGCAGTGCTACCAAATCAATTCATGAAAAGAATCGTGTAACTCTTTGAAGTGAATTATAACGTCACAAAGTGGTTTGTGACAAAGCTTTCCTCTAGGTTTTATATGGAGATATATCCTTTGTCAGCATAAGCTTCAATGCACTCCGAATTTCCCATTGCAGATTCGAAGAAAACAGCATTAGCAAGGTGCTCAATGAAAAGAACAGTGTAACACTGTGAGGTGAATTCACACATCACAAAGCAGTTTCTCAGAAATATTCTTTCTAGTTTTTAATCTAAGGATATTTCGTTTTTCTCCATATGCCTCAATGTGCTCACAAATATCCCCTTTTATGTTTCATGAAAGAGTGTTAGCAAACTGCTCCTTGAAAAGAAAGATGTAACTCTATGACAATATTCACACATCACAAAGAACTTTCTCAGAAAGCTTCTTTCTAGTTTTTATCTGAGGATAATTCATTTTATACACTTGAGCCCAATGCACTCCCAAATATCTCTTTGCAGATTCCACAAAAACAGTGTTAGCAAACTGTTCCATTAAAAGAAAGGTGTAACTCTGTGAGATGAATTCACAAATAACAAAGAAGTTTCTCAGAAAGATTCTTTCTAGTTTTTCTCTGAGGATATTTCCTTTTCCACCATAGGCCTCAATGCGCTCTGGAATATTCCTTTGAAGATTTCATGAAAATAGTGTTAGCAAACTTCTCCTTGAAAGCAAAGGTGTAAATCTGCAAGATGCATTCACACACCACAAAGCAGTTTCTCAGAAAGATTCTTTCAAGTTTTTATCTGTGGATATTTCCTTTGTCACCATAGGCCTCATGTTGCTCACAAATATCCAAATATTCCAATTGTCACCATAGGCTTCAATGTGATCAAAAATATCCCTTTTCAGATTCACAAAAAAATAGTGCTACCAAAACTGCTCCATGAAAGAATGTTGTAACTCTGTAAGATGAATTCACGTCACAAATCAGATTCTTAGAAACTTTCTTTCTAGTTCTTATCTGAGGATAATTCCTTTTAGACCATAAGGTTTCAATGTGCTTCAAAATATCGCATTGCAGATTCCAAGAAAGCAGTGTTAGAAAACTGCTAAATGAAGAGAAGAGTGTAAATCTGTGACATGAATTCACACATCACAAAGCAGTTTCTCAGAAAGCTTCTTTCTAATTTTTATCTGAGGATATTTTCTTTTTCACCATATTCTCAATGTGCTCCCAAAATACTCCTTTGCACATCCAACAAAAAGACTGGTAGCAAACGGCTCCATGAAAAGAAAGGTGTAACTCTGTGACATGAATTCATACACCACAAAGAAGTTTCTCAGAAAGCTTCTTTCTCATTTTTATCTGAGGATATTTCCCTTTGCACTATAGGACTCATTGGCCTCCCAAATTTCCCTTTCCAGATTCCACGAAGACTGTTAGCAAACTGTACCATATAAAGAAAGGTGTAACTCTGTGAGATAAATTCACACATCACAAAGAAGATTCTCATAAAGCTTCTTTCTAGTATTTGACTAAAGATGTTTCCTTTGTCATCCCTGGCTTCAATGCAATCCAAAATATCCCTTCTCAGATTCCCCAAAAACAGTGCTAACAAACTGTCCCATGAAAAAATCGTGTAACTCTGCGACAAAGTTGTTTCTCAGAATGCTTCTTTCTAGTTTTTGTCTGAAGATATTTCCTTTGTCACCATAAGCTTCAATGTGCTCCAAAATATCCTATTGCAGATTCCATGAAAACAATGTTAGCAAACTGCTCAATGAAAAAACAGTGTAACTCTGAGATGAATTAAAACATCTTAAAGCAGTTTCTCAGAAAACTTCCTTTTGGTTTTTATCTGAGGATATTTCCTCTCTCACCACAAGCTTCAAAGCACTCCTAAATATCCTATTGAAGATTCCACAAAGAGAGTGTTATCAAAGTGCTCCAGGAAAATAAAGGTGAAACTTCCTCAGATGAAAAAAAAATATCCCAAAGAATTTTCTCAGAAATCTTCCTTCCAGTTCTTATCTGAGAATGTTTCTTTATCACCATAGGCTTCAATGCGATCCAAAAATCCCTTCTCAAATTCCCCAAAAACTATGCTACCAAACTGATCCATGAAGAGAATCGTGCAAGTCTGTGAGGTGAATTTGCAACTCACAAACTGGTTTCTCAGAAAGCTTCTTTCTAATTTTCATATGAAGATATTTCCATTGTCACCATAAGATTCAATGTGCTCTGAAATATCAAATTGAAGGTTCCAAGAAAACAGTGTTAGCAACTGATCAATGAAAAGAAGAGTGTATATTCGTGAGATGAATTCACACATCACAGAGCAATTTCTCAGAAAGCTTCTTTCTACTTTTTATCAGAGGATAATTCCCTTGTCACCATAACCTTCAATGTGATCCAAAATATCCCTTCTCAGATTCACCAAAACAGTTCTAACAAAATGCTCCATGAAAAGCATCATGTAATTCTTTGAGAAGAAGTCACAAATTACAAAGCAGTTTCTCAGAAATCTTTTTTTGGTTTTTGAATGAGGATATTTCCGTTGTCATACAAGCTTCAATGCGCTCTGTAATATCACATTGCAGATTACAAGAAAACAGTACTTTCAAACAACTCAATGAAAAGAGCAGTGTAACGCTGTGAGATGAATTCACACATCACAAAGCAGTTTCTCAGAAAGCTTCTTTGAATTTATTATCTGAGGATAATTCCTTTTTCACCAAAGGCCTCAATGCACTCCCAAATATACCCTTGCAGAGTCCATGAAAACAGTGTTGGAAACTGCTCCATGAAAAGAAAGGTATAACTCTATGAGATGAATTCACACTTTACAAGGAACTTTCTCAGAAACTTCTGTCTAGTTTTTATCTGAGGATAATCACTTTTTCACCATAGGCTTCAATGCAGTCCAAAATACGCCTTCTCAGATTCCCCCAAAATAGTGCTAACCAGCTGCCTCATGAAAAGAGTCATGTCACTCTATGGGATGAATTCAAAAATGACAAAGCAGTTTCTCAGATAGCTTCTTTATATTTTTTTATTTTATTTTTTTTTATTTTTATTATACTTAAAGTTCAAGGGTACATGTCCATAACGTGCAGGTTTGTTACATATGTATACTTGTGCCATGTTGGTGTGCTGCACACATCAACTCGTAAGCACCCATCAATTCATCATTTATATCAGGTATAACTCCCCAATGCAATCACTCCCCCCTCCCCTCCTCCCCATGATAAGCCCCAGTGTGTGATGTTCCCCTTCC
>NW_012117799.1:869387-874548 GCF_000951035.1 Colobus angolensis palliatus
ATTTTGGAATAAGTGCGATGTGGTGCTGAGAAGAATGTATATTCTGTTGATTTGGGGTGGAGAGTTCTATAGATGTCTATCAGGTCCGCTTGGTGGACCTCAGGAGGCTTCTTTTTGGTTTTTATGTGAGGATATTTCCTTTATTGTCATCGGCTTCAATCTGTTCTCAAGTATCCTACTGCAGATTCCACGAGAACAGTGCTATCATACTGCTTAATGAAAAGAAAGGTGCAACTCTGTGTGATGAATTCACACGTCACACTTTCTTAGAATACTTGTTTCTAATTTTTATCTGAGGATATTTCTCTTTTCACTATTGTCTTGATGCTCTCCCTAATATCCCTTAGCAGATTCCACGAAAACAGTGTTATCAAACTGCTCCATGAAAAGAAAGGTGTAACCTTGTGAGATGGAAAAACACATCACAAAGAACTTTCTCAGAAAGCGTCTTTCTAGTTTTTATCTGAGCATATTTCCTTTGTCACCATAGACTTCATTGTGATTGAAAAATATCCTTTCTCAGATTCCCCCAAAACAGTGCTACCAAATTTTTCCATGAAAAGAATTATGTAACACTGTGAGATGAATTCGAAAATCACAAAACAGTTTCTCAGGAATCTTCTCTAGTGTTTCTCTGAGGATATTTGCTTTTTCAACATTTGCCTCAATGCACTCACGAATATCTTTTTGCAGAGTCCATGATAATAGTGTTAGAAAACGGCTCCATAAAAAGAAAGGTACGAATCTGTGAGTTTAATTCGCACATTACAAAGCAGATTCTCAGTAATGTTCTTTTTGGTTTTTGTCTGAGGATATTACTGTGGGGGTCACCATAGACTTCAATGTGACCCAAAATATCCATCCTCAGGTTCCCCAAAACAATGCTGTGAAACTGTTCTATGAAAAGAATGGTGTAACTCTGTGAGATGAGTTCACGTATCACAAAAATATTTCTCATATAACGTCTTTCTAGTTTTCTCTGAGGATATTTCCTTTTCACTATATTCCTAAATGCACTCTGGAATATCCCATTGCAGATTAAACGAAAAAAGTGCTAGCAAACTTCTCAGTGAAAACAACAGTGTAACTCTGTGAGATGAATTCACACATCACAAAGCAGATATTCAGAAAGCTTCCTCATGGATTTTACCTAAGAACATTTCCTTTGTCACCATAGGCTACAATGCCCTCCCAATTATCCTACTACAGATTCCTTGAAACCAGTGTTATCAGACTGCTCAAGGAAAGAACCTTGTAACTCTGTGAGATGAATTAACACATCATGAAGAAGATTCTCGGAAGGATTTTTTCTAGATTTTTTCTGAGGATATTTGTACTCCCTAATATCACTTTGCAGATTCCACAAAAACAGTGTTAGCAAACTGCTCCATGAAAAAAATGGTATAACTATGTGAGATGAAATCACATATCACAAAGCAATTTCTCAGAAAGCTTCTTTCTCGTTTTTATCTGAGAGTGTTTCCTTTTTCACTTTAGGCTTGAATGAGCTCCCAAATATCCCTTTGAAGATTCCATGCAAACAGGGTTATCAAATTGCTTTATGAAAAGGACAGTGCTACTGTGTATGATGAATTCACACATCACAAAGCAGTTTCTGGGAGAGCTTTTTTCTAGTTTATATCGGAGGATATTTCCTTTTTTCACCATAGTCCTCAATGTGCTGTCAAATATCCCATTGCAGATTAGAAGAAAAAAGTGCTAGCAAACTTCTCAATGAAAAGATCAGTGTAACTCTGTGACATGAATTCACACATCATAAAGCAGTTTCTGAGAAAACTTCGTTTTTTTTAATCTGAGGATATTTCCTATGTCATCTTAGGCTTCAATGCGCTCCCATTTATCCTATCACAGATTCCACGAACCCAGTGTTATCAGACTGCTCAAGGAAACAATGGTGTAACTGTGAGATGAATTCAAACATCACAAAGCAGTTTCTCAGAAAGATTATTTCTACATATTATCTGAGGATATTTCCTTTTTCACTATATGAATCAATGTGTTCCCAAATATCCTTTTTTAGACTCCCCAAAAACACTGCAAACAAACTCCTCCATGAAAAAAAAGGTGTAACTCTGTGAGACGAATTCACATATCACAACGCAGTTTCACAGAAAGCTTCTTTTTGGTTTTTTGTTCTGAGGATAAATCGTTTGTTATCACAGGCTTCATTGCCCTCCCATATATCTTATTGCAGATTCCACAAAACCAGTGTTAGCAAACTGCTATAAGAAAAGGAAGGTGTAACTCTGTGAGATGAATTCACCCATCACAAAGCGGTTTCATAGAAAGCTTCTAATTGGTTTTATTGCAGGATATTTCCTTTTTCACCGTAGGCCTCATTGCACTAAATATCCCATTGCAGATTCCCCAAAAACAGTGTTAGCAACTTTTCCATGAAAACAATGGTGGAACTATGGGAGATGAATTCACACATCACACAAAAATTTCTCAGAAAGCTTATATCTAGTTTTTATCTGAGGATATTTCCTTTGTCACCATAGGCTTCAATGAGATCCAAAATATTCCTTCTCAGTTTCCCCAAAACCAGTTTTACCAATCTGATTAATGAAAAGAATGTTGTAACTCTTTGAGGTGAGTTAACACATCACATAGCAGTTTCTCATAAAGTTTCTTTCTACTTCTTATATGAGGATATTTTCTTTGTTACCCTAAGCTTCACTGCACTCCAAAATACCAGATTATAGAATCCAAGAAAACAGTGTTAGCAAACTGCTCTAAGAAAAGAGCACTGTAAATCTGGGAGATGAATATACACATCACCAAGCAGTTTCTCAGAAAGCTTCTTTCTAGTTTATTTCAGAGGATACTTCCTTTTTCACCATAGGCCTCAACTCCCTCCCAAATATTCCTTTGTATATTCCAGAAGAATAGTGTTAGCAAACTGATCCATGAAGAGAAATGTGTTACCTTATGAGATGAATACATACATCACAAAGTAGTTATACAGAAAACTACCATCTAGTTTTTTTCTGAAGATATTTCCTTTGTCACCATAAGCTTCAAAGTGCTCTGATATATCCCATGGCAGATTCCACGAAAACTGTGTTAGAAATCTGCTCAGTGAAAACAACAGTGTACCTCTTTGAGATGAATTCACACATCACAAAGCAGTTTCTCACAAAGCTTCTTTCTACTTTTAAAGTGAGGGTATTTCCAATGTCACCATAGGCTTCAATGTAATCCAAAGTAACCCTTCTCAGATTCCCCAAAAACAGTGCTATCAAACTGCTCCATGAAAAGAATCATGTAACTCTGAGTTGAATTCAGAAATAACAAAACAGTTTCTCAGAAAGCTTCTTTCTAGTTCTGTCTGAGGCTATTTCCTTTTTCACCGTAGACCTCAATGCACTCGCGAATATCCCTTTGCAGATTCCATGAAAACAGTGTTAGCAAACTGCTCCATGGAAAGAAAGGCGTAACTCTGTGAGATCAATTCAGACATCAAAAATCAGTTTCTCAGAAAGTTTTTTCCAGGTTGATCTGAGGATATTTTCTTTTTCACCATAGGCCTCAAGGTACTCCCAAATATCCCTTTCCAGATTCAATGAAAACAGAGTTTTCAATCATCTCAGTGAAAATAATGGTGTAACTCTGTGAATTGAATTCATGCATAACAAAGCAGTTCATCAGAAAGCTTGGTTCTGTTTTTATCTGAAGATATTACTTTCTCACAATAGGCTTCAATGCACTCCAAATTATACCATTGCAGATTCCAAGAAAACTATGTTAGCAAACTGCTGAATCAAAAGAACAGTGTATCTCTCTGAGATGAAGTCACACATCACAAAGCAGTTTCTCAGAATGCTCCCTTTGTGTTTATATCTGAGAATATTACGTTTTTCACCATAGGCCTCAATGCATTCCCAAATGTCCCCTTGCAGATTACATGAAAACAATGTTAGCAAACTGTTCCATGGAAAGAAATGTGTAACTCTGTGAAATGAATTCACACATTACAAAGAAGTTTCTCAGAAAGTTTCTATTTTTTATCTCAGGATATTTCCTTTGTCACCATAGGCTTTATTGCGATCCATGGTATCCCTTATCAGATTCCCCAAAAAGAGTGCAACCAAACTGCTCCATGAAAGAAAGGTGTAACTCTGTGAGATTAATTCAAAAATCACAAAGTAGTTTCTCAGAAATCTTCTTTCTAGTTTTTATCTGAGAATATTTCCTTTGACAACGTAGGCTTCAATGTGATCCACAATATCCCTTGTCAGATTCCCCAAAAAGAGTGTTACCAAACTGCTGAAGGAAAAGGATTGTGTTGCTCTGTGAGGTGAATTCAAAAATCATGGGGGGGGAGCGGAGCAAGATGGCCGAATAGGAATAGCTCCAGTCTACAACTCCCAGCAAGAGCAACACAGAAGTCCGGTGATTTCTGCATTTTCAACTGAGGTACTGGGGTCATCACACTAGGGAGTGCCAGACAATCTGTGCTGGTCAGCTGATGCAGCCCGACCAGCGAAAGCTGAAGCAGAGCGAGGTATCATCTCACCTGGGAAGCGCAAGGGGGAAGGGAAAACCTTTTCCTAGCCAGGGGAACTGACACAAACAACAGGTGGGAAATTGGGTAACGCCCACCCAAATACTGTGCTTTAAGCAAAAGGGCACACCAGGAGATTATATCTGACACTTGGCCGGGAAGTTCCCAACGCCACGGAGCCTCCCTCATTGCTAGCACAGCAGTCTGCGATCTAACCACAAGGCTGCAGCGAGGCTGGGAGAGGGGCGCCAGCCATTGCTGAATCTTAAGTAGGTAAACAAAGCTGCTGGGAGGCTCGAACTGGGTGGAGCTCACAGCAGCTCAAGGAACCCTGCCTGTCTCTGTAGACTCCACCTCTGGGGACAGGGCACAGCTAAACAACAACAACAAAAAAAGCACCAGAAACCTCTGCAGACGCAAATGACTCTGTCTGACAGCTTTGAAGAGAGCAGTGGATCTCCCCACATGGAGGTTGAGAACTGAGGAGGGTCAGACTGCCTGTTCAAGTGGGTCCCTGACCCCTGAATAGCCTAACTGGGAAACATCCCTGACTAGGGGTAGTCTGATATTCCACACCTCACAGGGTGGAGTACACCCCTGAGAGGAAGCTTCCAAAGTAAGAATCAGACAGGT
>NW_012117799.1:875343-877064 GCF_000951035.1 Colobus angolensis palliatus
CCTTTACAGATAAGCAAATGCTTAGAGATTTTGTCACCACCAGGCCTGCCTTACAAGAGACCCTGAAGGAAGCTGTAAACATGGAAAGGAGCAGCCGGTAGCAGCCATTGCAAAACCATGCCAAAATGTAAAGACCATCCAGGCTAGGAAGAAACTGCATCAACTAACGAGCAAAATAACCAGTTAATATAATGGCAGGATCAAGTTGACATAACAATATTAACCTTAAATATTAATGGATTAAATGCTCTGATTAAAAGACACAGACTGGCAAACTGGAAAAAGAGTCAAGACCCATTAGTCTGCTGTATTCAGGAGACCCATCTGACATGCAGAGACATACATAGGCTCAAAATAAAGAGATGGAGGAAGATCTACGAAGCAAATGGAGAACAAATAAAAGCAGGGGTTGCAATGCTAGTCTCTGATAAAACAGACTTTAAATCATCAAAGATCAAAAGAGACAAAGAAGGCCATTACATAATGGTAAAGGGATCAATTCAACAGGAAGAGCTAACTATCCTAAATATATATGCACCCAATACAGGAGCACCCAGATTCATAAAGCAAGTCCTTAGAGACTTACAAAGAGACTTAGATTCCCATACAGTAATAATGGGAGATTTCAACACTCCACTGTCAACATTAGACAGATCAATGAGACAGAAAGTTAACAAGGATATCCAGGAATTGAACTCATCTCTGCACCAAGCAGACCTAATAGACATCTATAGAACTCTTCACACCAAAACAACAGAATATACATTCTTCTCAGCACCACATCGCACTTATTCCAAACTTGACCACATAACTGGAAGTAAAGCACTCCTCAGCAAATGCACAAGAACAGAAATTATAACAAACTGTCTCTCAGACCACAGTGCAATCAAACTAGAAATCAGGACTAAGAAACTCAATCAAAACCTCTCAACTACATGGAACCTGAACAACCTGCTCCTGAATGACTACTGGGTGCATAACGAAATGAAGGCAGAAATAAAGATGTTCTTTGAAACCAATGAAAACAAAGATACAACTTACCAGAGTCTCTGGGACACATTTAAAGCAGTGTGTAGAGGGAAATCTATAGCACTAAATGCCCACAAGAGAAAGCTGGAAAGATCGAAAATTGACACTCAACATCACAATTAAAAGAACTAGAGAAGCAGGAGCAAACACATTCAAAAGCTAGCAGAAGGCAAGAAATAACTAAGATCAGAGCAGAACTGAAGAAGATAAAAACACAAAAAACCCTCCAAAAAATCAATGAATCCAGGAGTTGGTTTTTTGAAAACATCAACAAAATTGACAGACCGCTAGCAAGACTAATAAAGAAGAAAAGGGAGAAGAATCAAATAGACGCAATAAAAAATGATAAAGGGGATATCACCACGGACCCCACACAAATACAAACTATCATCTGAGAATATTATAAACACCTCTACGCAAATCAACCAGAAAATTTAGAAGAAATGGATAATTTCCTGAACACTTACACACTTCCAAGACTAAACCAGGAAGAAGTTGAATCCCTGAATAGACCAATAGCAGGCTCTGAAATTGAGGCAACAATTAATAGCCTACCAACCAAAAAAAGTCCACGACCAGATGGATTCACAGCTGAATTCTAACAGAGGTACAAGGAGGAGCTGGTACCATTCCTTCTGAAACTATTCCAATCAATTGAAAAAGAGGGAATCCTCCCTAACTCATTTTATGAG